>NC_135989.1:6291745-6394794 GCF_053455715.1 Rhinoraja longicauda
ACACACACATATACACACACACATATATATACACACACATATATACACACACATATATACATGTATGCATAGATACACACATATACATATATTTGTATGTGTATATATATCGGTATATAGATGCACAGACATAAACATACTGAACTTTTTTCTGTTTATTATATTGTTTACAGAGTACCATGTTTACATATTCTGTTGTGCTGCTGCAAGTAAGAATTTCATTGTATTGTTTGGGACATATGACGATAAAACAGAGTATTCTCCAAACAATATAATAAACAGAAAAGTCCAGTGCATATACATACACATATATACACACACACCCGTATACACACACTCACACGTATATATATATATATATATATGTGTATGTGTGTATACACACACACACACACACGGGTGTGTATATATGGGGGGGTGTGTAAATATATATATATGTGTGTGTGTGTGTGCATATATGATATGGGTGTGTGTATATCTGGGTGTGTGTGTGTGTGTGTGTATGTGTGTGTGGTGGTTGCTTGTGTGTATGTGTGGGGGAAAGAACAGCAGGTGCTGGTTTAAATCAAAGGTAAATACAAAGTGCTGGAGTAACTCAGCGGGACGGGCAGCATCTCTGGAGAGAAGGAATGGGTGACGTTTCGGGTTGAGACCCTTCTTCGGACTGTGTGTGTAGGCTGGGGGTGGGGGCGGGGGAGGGCAAGTGGGGGTGGGTAAGGGGGATGGAGTGGGTCAGTGCGGGGGGGAGGAGGGGGGATAAGTGGGATTGAGTGGGGGGGGAGGGGTTGAGGGTGCTATACCAATACAGGAGAGGCTTTGGGTCCGGGGCTCACTCAGTGACACCCTCTCCCCTTCCCTGTCCCCCCTCTACGAGGAATGGGCCCAACGGGTCCACTTTGGGGGTGTGTGGGGGTGTGGGGGGTTGAGATCCATATTTATCTATACATATACATTAAAACAAACAATAATGGTGCACAAAGGCTGAACCAAGCCCCCACGTCTGTGCAGTTGTGGGCTTATTTGCAGTGTTTGATAGCCCGGGGACTGTGCGTTGAAGGGGCTGAACCTGTGGAGTCCTAGGCTCTACGCCTCAGTGCACTTCGACCATCGGGGGAGCCCGTAACCGCTCCCTTAACTAGTCCGCTTGGAGTTAATTTAAGGCGGCGTTAATGCCAAGCACAGCAGCGGCAATTAATGCGATCCAGACCCCAGACTGGAAGCAATTAGGCGATGCCTTTCATCCGAGACACAGGGAGTGGCAGCAGGCCGGGCCGGGCCGGGCTTTGACCAGTGGAAGCTGCTTCTGCTCCGGGCCTGTGAGTCCCCGTGTCCAAGACGGGCCTCCTCACAGGGCGGTCGTTCCCCTGACCAGGGCCCCAGTCAAGCCTGGCCAGCAGCCAGCACTGCAGAGAAACCTCTGGCCTATTCAGGGTAGGCAGTAACTCAGCGTCTCTGGAGAGAAGGAATGGGTGACGTTTCGGGTCGAGACCCTCCTTAGATACATAGAACATAGAAAAATAGGTGCAGGAGTAGGCAATTCGGCCCTTCAGGCCAGCACCGCCATTCAATAGGATCATGGCTGATCATCTAAAATCAGTACCCCGTTCCTGCTTTTTCCCCATATCCCTTGATTCCGTTAGCCCCAAGAGCTTAATCTAACTCTCTCTTGAAAACACCCAGTAAATTGGCCTCCACTGCCTTCTGTGGCAGAGAATTCCACAGATTAACAACTCTCTGGGTGAAAAGGTGCTTCCTCATCTCAGTCCTAAATGGCCTACCCTTATTCTTAAACTGTGACCCCTGGTTCTGGACTCCCCGACATCGGGAACATTTTGCCTGCATCGAGCCTGTCCAATCCTTTAAGAATTTTACATAGAAACATAGAAAATAGGTGCAGGAGGAGGCCATTTGGCCCTTCGAGCCAGCACCGCCATTCATTGTGATCATCCACAATCAGTAACCCGTGCCTGCCTTCTCCCCATATCCCTTGATTCCACTAGCCCCTAGAGCTCTATCTAACTCTCTTTTAAATTCATCCAGTGATTTGGCCTCCACTGCCCTCTGTGGCAGAGAATTCCACAGATTCACAACTCTCTGGGTGAAAAAGTTTTTTCTCACCTCAGTTTTAAATGGCCTGCCCTTTATTCTTAAACTGTGGCCCCTGGTTCTGGACTCGCCCAACATGGGGACCATTTTTCCTGCATCTAGCCTGTCCAGTCCTTGAAGAATGTTCTATGTTCTTCAGACTATTCAGGTCGCACAGTAACCCCAAGCTCCAGCTTGAACTGAGGCCTAGTCTGCCCACAGTGGGAGACCCGGTCGATGGAGGGGTTCCCCGCTGAGAACAAAGGGGTGTCCGTAATTGATAGCTGCAGAATTAGGCCATTCGGCCCATCAAGTCTATTCCGCCATTCACTCATGGCTGATCTATCTCTCCCTCTCAACCCCATTCTCCTGCCTTCTCCCCATAACCCCTGACACCCGTACTAATCAACAATCTATCTATCTGTCTCGGCCTCAAAAGTATCCATTGACTTGGCCTCCACAGCCGTCTGTGGCAATGAATTCTATGTGTGGCGGCAGGCAGTAAACAGGAGTGTTTGGTGAGCTTTGGTAACTATGTCGGCACCAGAAACATGGCGGCATTTGTACACTGCCCAGGTGAGGTCTGCTTTTTAGTTTAGTTTAGAGATACAGCGCGGAAACAGGCCCTTCGGCCCACCGGGTCCGCGCCGACCAGCGATCCCCGCACATTAACACCACCCTGCACTGGAATTTAGAAGGATGAGAGGAGATCTTATCGAAACGTATAAGATTATTAAGGGGTTAGACACGTTCGAGGCAGGAAACACGTTCCCAATGTTTGGGAGTCCAGAACAAGGGGCACAGTTTAAGAATAAGGGGTAGGCCATTTAGAACTGAGATGAGGGAAAACATTTTCAGTCAGAGAGTTGTAAATCTGTGGAATTCTCTGCCTCAGAAGGCAGTGGAGGCCGATTCTCTGAATGCATTCAAGAGAGAGCTAGATGGAGCTCTTAAGGATAGCGGAGTCAGGGAGTATGGGGAGAAGGCAGGAACGGGGTACTGTTTGAGAATGATCAGCCATGATCACATTGAATGGCGGTGCTGGCTCGAATGGCCGAATGGCCTCCTCCTGCACCTATTGTCTATTGGCTTTGGAGTGTTGGAGGAAACCGAAGATCTCGGAGACAACCCACGCAGGTCACGGGGAGAGCGTACAAACTCCGTACGGACAGCGCCGTAGTCAGGATGGAACCCGGGTCTCCGGCGCTGCATTCGCTGTAAGGCGGCAACTCTACCGCCGCGCCACCGTGCAGCCTGAAATCATACCTACTGCTGTATGATTATCCCGGGGTGAACGCAAAACAAAGCATTTCACTGTACGCAGGTACGTGAGACAATAAAGTATCACTGAATCATTGACTCAACCCAGTGTAGAAAGGAACGGCGACGCTGGTGATACTGAAGGCAGGCACAAAGTGCCGGAGTAACACAGCGGGCAGGAAACCGGAGCACCGGAGAAAACCCCCAAGCAGTCACAGGGAGAACGTGTAAACTCTGTACCTCTGTACTCCTGCACCCACAGTCAGGACTGAGCAGGCGTCTCTGGCAACTTAAGACAGCAATTCTACCGCTGATGGACACAAAGTGCTGGAGAAACCGTTCCATAGACTGAAAGTGGAAGCGGGGGGGGGGGGGGGGGGGGGGGGGGGGGGTACTGGAGGTAGGACAAGGCCAGAACAAATCACGGCCGGCAACAGATGATCAAGGAAGGTTGGAGCCCACAATGGTCCATTGTTGGCCGTGGAAGGAGTGGTGACGAGATCTGGGTGTCCTAGTGCATCAGTCACTGAAAAGAAGCATGCAGGTACAGCAGGCAGTGAAGAAAGCCAATGGAATGTTGGCCTTCATAACAAGAGGAGTTGAGTATAGGAGCAACAAAGTCCTTCTGCAGTTGTACAGGGCCCTAGTGAGACCGGACCTGGAGTACTGGGTGCAGTTGTACAAGGCCCCAGTGAGACCGCACCTGGAGTACTGGGTGCAGTTGTACAGGGCCCTAGTGAGACCGCACCTGGAGTACTGGGTACAGTTTTGGTCTCCAAATTTGAGGAAGGATATTCTTGCTATTGAGGGCGTGCAGTGTAGGTTAATTCCCGGAATGCCGGGACTGTCATATGTTGAAAGACTGGAGCGACTAGGTTTGTATACACTGGAAATTAGACGGATGAGAGGAGATCTTATCGAAACGTATAAGATTATTAAGGGGTTGGACACGTTAGAGGCAGGAAACATGTTACCAATGTTGGGGGAGTCCAGAACAAGGGGCCACAGTTTAAGAATAAGGGGTAGACCATTTGGAACTGAGATGAGGAAAATCTTTTTCAGTCAGAGAGTTGAGAATCTGTGGAATTCTCTGCCTCAGAAGGCAGTGGAGGCCGGCCAATTCTCTGAATGCATTCAAGAGAGAGCTGGATAGAGCTCTTAAGGATAGCGGAGTCAGGAGGGTATGGGGAGAAGGCAGAACGGGGTACTGATTGAGATGATCAGCCATGATCACATTGAATGGCGGTGCGTACAGGCTCGAAGGGCCGAATGGCCTCCTCCTGCACCTATTGTCTGTTGAGTTACTCCAGCCTTTTGCGTCCTTTTTTGCAAAGGAGCATCTACAGTTTCTGGTTTCTAAACTATTCTGCACCGTGTTCATGTTCTCCTTTAGTTTAGTGTAGTTTAGTTTAGAGATACAGCGCGGAACACAACAGTAATTAGTTTCTGAAGAAGGGTCTCGACCCGAAACGTCACCCATTCCTTCTCTCCAGAGATGCTGCCTGACCTGCTGAGTTACTCCAGCATTTTGAGTCTATCTGCGGTTTAAACTAGCACCTGCAGTTCCTTCCTACACAGTATTTAGTTTAGTTTAGAGGCACAGAGTGGGAAACAGGCCCTTCGGCCCACCGAGTCCGCACCTGCCAGCGATCCTCGCCCACTAGCACTATCCTACCACTAGGGTCAATTTTACATTTACACCAAGTCTGGTCTACCCCAACAGCTGCTGACGACCTTCTACCGCTGCACCATAGAGAGCATCCTAACACATGGCATCCCTGTGTGGTACCTCAGCTGCACGGAGGCAGAGAGGAGAGCTCTTCAGCGGGTAGTCACAGAGATCAGAGGACCATCGGAACACAGCTACCAGCCTTGGAGGGCATCTACAACACACGATGCCTCAGAAAAGCCACCAGCATCCACAAAGACTCTTCACACCCCTGCAACAGTCTGTTCGAACTTCTACCATCGGGCAGACGATACAAGGCCTTCTACGCCCGCACCTCCAGACTCAGGACAGCTTCATCCCCAGGGCCATAGCTGCTATGAACCGGTCCTGCTGAGCCGGGTGGTCACATCGCACAGTGAACCGGCACAGATCTACTTGCACTTATACTGTTTTAAATCTGTTCTAATTTGTTTCATTGGGTTGTTTAAATTAATACTGACTAGCTAATTGCATCGGATGGGAGGCGCATTCCCAATCTCGTTGTACCCCTGTACAATGACAATAAAGATATATTGTATTATATTGTATTAACCTACAAACCTGCACGTCTTTGGAGTGTGGGAGGAAACCGAAGATCTCGGAGAAAACCCACGCAGGTCACGGGGAGAACGTACAAACTCCGTACAGACGGAACCCGGGTCTCTGGCGCTGTAAGGCATTAGCTCTACCATTACGTAACCGTGCCGCCCCAGGTTTGCACTGCCTGATGTGGTCATGTGTGGCACGATTTGGTCAACAGCATGCAAAACAAAGTTTGCCACTGTATCTCGGCGCACGTAACAATGATAAACCAACAGCAATACCAGTGTGTGGAGGTTAGCAGATCAATCAGGGGACCTTATTTGCTCCAGTGGGGCCCGTCTCAATGCACTCACACAGCCCGCTGGCTCTGACACCATGCGTCACCTCAGTGGGACTGATCCCATCTGGCCTTCAGTGCCCAGAGTCCAAAACACATCAGTATTTAGTTTAGTCTAGACACACAGCGCGGAAACAGGCCCTTTGGCCCACAGAGTCCACGCCGACCAGCGATCACCCTGTACACCAGTTCTATCCTACACATTAGGGACATATTACAGAAACCTATCAACCTACAAACCCGCACGTCTTTGGGATGTGGGAGAAAACCAGATCGGTGGGAGGAAACCAGATCGGTGGTCGGCATGGACTCAATGGGCCGAAGGGCCTGTTTCTACGCTGGATCATTAAGCTCATATTATCCGCGTGTGGATTCCGTTTACGGGCTGCTTCAGACTTTAAACCTTAGAGACACAGCGTAGAGACTCCTGACGGGTACCCGTAAAAGGGACCACATCACCCCGATTCTGGCCTCTCTCCACTGACTCCCAGTACAGTACAGAATCAACTTCAAGCTCCTCCTATTCACGTATAAAGCCCTAAACGGCCTTGCCCACCCCCCCCCCCCCCCCCCCCCCCCCCCCCCCCCCCCCACCCCCCCCCCACATATCAAAAATCTTCTAACCCACCACTCTATCTCCAGCTCCCTCAGGTCGGCCGACTTGGGGCTACTGACTATCCCGCGGTCTAGGCTTAAGCTCAGAGGTGACCGCACTTTTGCGGTTGCAGCTCCTAGACTGTGGAACAGGATCCCTCTCCCCATCAGAACTGCCCCCTCCATCCACTCCTTTAAGTCCAGGCTCAAAACCTATTTCTACTCCCTGGCGTTTGAGGCCCTCTGAGGGGGCGCTGTGAACTGTTTATGTATGTGCTGTTATGTTTGTGTGCCATTGTATGTTCGTTCTTAGTACCTAAACTGATGTACAGCACTTTGGTCAACGTGGGTTGTTTTTTAAATGAGCTATACAAATAAAATTGTCTTGACTTGACTTGACTTACTCCCAAATAAGGGACAAAGGGTGACGTCACCGCCCCGCGCCCCATGGGACCTCACCCAGCCAGCGGCCACGTGCTCCCGCTCCACCAATGGCGGCCGCCCGGGCCGGGAGGGTGGGTCACTACGCAACCTCCGTTAGGCGGCGCCAGGGCCTACACTGTCCGGGACTACAGCGGCCCCCGGGCTACAGTGTCCGGGCCTACAGTGACAGGGCCTACAGTGTCCGGGCCTACAGCGCCGTCTGGGCCTACAGTGTCCGGGCCAACAGTGTCCGGGCCTACAGAAACAGGCCCATCGGCCCACTGAGTCCATGGTGACCAGTGATCACCCCGTACACTAGCACTATCCTGCTCACGAGAGACAGCTTTACCGAAGCCAATTAACCTACAAACCTGCACGTCTTTGGAGTGTGGGAGGAAACCGAAGCACCCGGAGAAAACCCACGCAGGTCACGGGGAGAACGTACAAACTCCGTACAGACAGCGCCCGTAGTCAGGATCGAACCCGTTGTCTATGGCGCTGTGAGGCAGCAACTCTACCGCTGCGCCACCGTGCTGCCCGTATTAAACCTTGCACTTCCGTGTCCCAGTATCTCTCTCTGTCTCTCTCTAAGATATTGAAATACAGTCGGTGATTTGAACCAACAACAAGATGGTTCATTAAATCAATGCAGAGATGACGCGACTTGTGTAGGAAGGAAACTGCAGGTGCTGGTTGAAACCGGAGACAAACACAAAATGCTGGGGGAACATCAGCGGGTCGGGTAGCATCTGCGGAGAGAAGGAATGGGTGACGTTTTTCGGGTGGAGAACCTTCTGCGGCTGTAGCCCACTCCGTTTGCCCGCCTCTGTGGGATGTTGAACACGGCAGCAGATTCAGTGATGCAATCCATACACAACTAGTCTTAGAACAACTGTGACCCCCCCCCCACCCCCCAGGCCAACCTTGCAGCAAAGATTCACTTGACTGGTGGAAACAAGGAACTACAGAAGGGGGGGGTGCTGATTCCAAGGTCCAGGAGCCAAAGCCAAGAACGATGAACAAGGAAGAGTAGAGCCCACAATGGTCCATTGTTGGCTGTGGAGAAGGCAATAACAAGTGAAACTCAGCAGGACGACAGTGAAACTAGTAGTGCTGACTCTCCCTGTCTGAATCCCTCTCCCCTGACTCTCAGTCTGAACCCGAAACGTCACCCATTCCTTTTCCCCAGAGATGCTGCCTGTCCCACTGAGTCACTCCAGCTGGTTGTGTCTATCCAGGACCTTGGATAATATAAGAAAATAACTGCAGACGCTGCTACAAATCGAAGGTATTTATTCACAAAATGCTGGAGTAACTCAGCGGGTCAGGCAGCATCTCGGGAGAGAAGGAATGGGTGACGTTTCGGGTCGAGACCCTTCTTCAGACTGATGTCAGGGGGGGGCGGGACAAAGGAGGGATATAGGTGGAGACAGGAAGATAGAGGGAGAACTGGGAAGGGGGAGGGGAAAGAGAGGGACAGAGGAACTATCTAAAGTTGGAGAAGTCGATGGACTTTGGAGATGAGTTTCTTTGAGGTTATGGTGTTGAAGGCAGAGTATAGATAATAAGCAGAAGTCTGGGAGGCATAAAAAAACTCCTGATGCTGGAATCCGGAGGACAAGAAAACTGCTGGGGTGAGTCAGCAGGTCAGGCCACAACTGTGGAGCAAAATGGGCCGACAATATTTTGGGTTGAGACCTTGCTTCGGATGGAAGGAGGATCACCACTCGAGTTTCAGTTTAGCTCATTGTCACGTGTACCGAGCGAGGTACAGTGAAAAGCTTTTGTTGCGCGCTATCCAGTCGGCAGAAAGACAATACATGATTACAATCGAGCCGTTTACAGCGCATAGGTACATGATAAGGGAATAACGTTTAGTGTGAGGTAAAGCCAGTAAGGTCCGATCAAAAATAGTCTGAGGATCCCCCAGGTAGATCCCCAGAAAGACTGGAGCGACTAGGCTTGTACACACTGGAATTTAGAAGGATGAGAGGGGATCTTATCGAAACGTATAAGATTATTAAGGGGTTGGACACGTTAGAGGCAGGAAACATGTTCCCAATGTTGGGGGAGTCCAGAACCAGGGGCCACAGTTTAAGAATAAGGGGTAGGCCATTTAGAACGGAGATGAGGAAAAACGTTTTCAGTCAGAGAGTTGTGAATCTGTGGAATTCTCTGCCTCAGAAGGCAGTGGAGCCAAGTCTGATCATGGCTGATCATTCTCAATCAGTACCCCGTTCCTGCCTTCTCCCCATACCCCCTGACTCCGCTATCCTTAAGAGCTCTATCTAGCTCTCTCTTGAATGCATTCAGAGAATTGGCCTCCACTGCCTTCTGAGGCAGAGAATTCCACAGATTCACAACTCTCTGACTGAAAAAGTTTTTCCTCGTCTCAGTTCTAAATGGCCTACCCCTTATTCTTAAACTGTGGCCCCTTGTTCTGGACTCCCCCAACATTGGGAACATGTTTCCTGCCTCTAACGTGTCCAACCCCTTAATAATCTTATACGTTTCGATAAGATCTCCTCTCATCCTTCTAAATTCCAGTGTATACAAGCCTAGTCGCTCCAGTCTTTCAACATATGACAGTCCCGCCATTCCGGGAATTAACCTAGTAAACCTATGCTGCACACCCTCAATAGCAAGAATATCCTTCCTCAAATTCGGAGACCAAAACTGCACACAGTACTCCAGGTGCGGTCTCACTAGGGCCTTGTACAACTGCAGAAGGACCTCTTTGCTCCTGTACTCAACGCCTCTTGTTATGAAGGCCAACATTCCATTGGCTGGGCAAATGTAAAAATTGTCCCTAGTGGGTGTAGGATAGTGTTAATGTGCGGGGATCGCTGGTCGGAGAGGACCCGGTGGGCCGAAGGGCCTGTTTCTGCGCTGTATCTCTAAATCTAAAAAAAAAAACGAAAAAAAACTGGCGACAACCTACGGCAGCGCCCACGTCAGGAGATGTCAAGCTACGATCATTGGCGTCAAACCAACAGTCGCCAAAAATGTTTAAACATTTCAAAATCCAGCGGCGACCAGAAAAATGCCACGACTCTTTGGAGCCGACTCACGACCGCACAGACGACCGTGTGGCGACAGCCTAATGGCCTGCAGTCACCTAAACAATCGCCTAAGTGGGACAGGGGCTTAATGCCTCCTCTTCCTCAGAGTGTTAAGTAAGTTCAACACGTCTCCAATAAGTCGTAGTGACATCTACAGGTGAACTGCAGAAAGCATCCTCTCAGGATACATCACAGCTTGTTCTGCCCATTGCCTCAGAAGGCAGTGGAGGCCAATTCTCTGAATGCATTCAAGAGAGAGCTAGATAGAGCTCTTAATGATAGCGGAGTCAGGGGGTACGGGGAGAAGGCAGGAACGGGGTACTGATAGAGAATGATCAGCCGTGATCAGATTTAGATTTAGATTTAGAGATACAGCGCAGAAACAGGCCCTTCGGCCCACCGGGTCCGCGCCGCCCAGCGATCCCCGCACACTAACACTATCCTACACCCACGAGGGACAATCTTTTACATTTGCCCAGCCAATTAACATATATACCTGTATGTCTTTGGAGTGTGGGAGGAAACCGAAGATCTCGGAGAAAACCCACGCAGGTCACGGGGAGAACGTACAAACTCCGTACAGACGGCGCCCGTAGTCAGGATCGAACCTGGTCGATCACATTGAATGGTGGTGCTGGCTCGAAGGGCCGAATGGCCTACTCCTGCACCTATTGTCTATTGTCTACTGCAAGAGACAGACTCAAAGTGCTGGAGTAACTCAGCGGGTCAGGCAGCATCTCTGGAGAAAAAGGACGGGCGATGTTTCGGGTCAGGCCCCTTCTTCAGACCCGAACCGAAACGCCACCCGCCCTTTCTCACCCGAGATGCTGCCTGACCCGCTGATCCACAACACCACTTTTCTCCTATCGTCGGCGTACACCAGCACCTGCAGTTCCTTGCTACAGAGAATGCACAGAGTTGTGGATGTAGCCCCGTTCAACACACAAACCAGCCTGCCTCCCATCAACTCCACCAACACTTTACGCTAGCTGCGTAAAGCATCTAACACAATCAAAGGCCATTTACACCAAAGTTATTCCCTCTTCTGCTCTCTCCCTTCAGAAAGAAGATGCAAAGTCTTGAAAGCCAGATGCAGGAACAGCCTGTGGTTATCAGACTACCATCCTCGCTCAAACAAGCTAAAAGTGAAGTCCCAATCTTCCAACCTACCTCATTGCAGCCCTTGCAATTTTTTTAACCAGCACTTTCTCGGAATGGCGGGACTGTCATATGTTGAAAGACTGGAGCGACTGGGCTTGTATACACTGGAATTTAGAAGGATGAGAGGAGATCTTATCGAAACGTATAAGATTATTAAGGGGTTGGACACGTTAGAGGCAGGAAACATGTTCCCAATGTTGGGGGAGTCCAGAACAAGGGGCCACAGTTTAAGAATAAGAGGTAGGCCATTTAGAACGGAGATGAGGAAAAGCTTTTTCAGTCAGAGAGTTGTGAATCTGTGGAATTCTCTGCCTCAGAAGGCAGTGGAGGCCGATTCTCTGAATGCATTCAAGAGAGAGCTAGATAGAGCTCTTAAGGATAGCGGACTCAGGGGGTATGGGGAGAAGGCAGAAACGGGGTACTGATTGAGAATGATCAGCCATGATCACATTGAATGGCGGTGCTGGCTCGAAGGGCCGAATGGCCTCCTCCTGCACCTATTGTCTGTTGTCTATTGTCTATTGTAGCTGCAACGCTCCAACGCTGTTACACGCCATTCGGCAGTTTGGCAGTTTTCTCTTTGCACTACCTGCCGTACTTGTATACGTGTAGGAAGGAACTGCAGATGCTGGTTTACACACTGGAGAAAAGGAATGTGACGTTTCAGACCAAGAGACCGTTCTTCAGACTGCATAGGGCTTAATTGTACTCTTGTATGCTACGATTTGACTGATTAGCCAGCAAACAACGTTTTTCGCTGTATCGCGGTGCACGTGACAATACAAAATCAAGGCAGCAACTCTACCACTGCGCCCATTTCTCCGAGATCATCGGTTTCCTCCAACACTCCAAACACGTACAGGTTTGTAGGTTGTGTAGGAAAATAACTGCAGATGCTGGTACAAATCGAAGGTATCACAAAATGCTGGAGTAACTCAGCGGGTCAGGCAGCATCTAGGAGAGAGGGAATGGGTGACGTTTCGGGTCGAGACCCTTCTTCAGACTGAAGTCTGAAGAAGGGTCTCGACCTGAAACGTCAACCATTCCTTCTCTCCTGAGATGCTGCCTGACCTGCTGAGTTACTCCAGCATTTTGTGCTACCAGGTTTGTAGGTTGATTGGCTTGGTATAAGTGTAGAATTGTCCCTTGTGAGTGTAGGATAGTGTTAGTGCGCGGGGATCGCTGGTCGGCACGGACTCGATGGGCCAAAGGGCCTGTGTCCGCGCTGAATCTCTAAACTGACCTAAACTAAACCACTGCTCCTGATTCCTTTCTCCTGCTGCAGATATGACATTCGTTATATAACCCGCAGAGGATGGAGTTGCATGCGGTTGCCTTTTGTCAGGAAGTCCCATTGTACAATGACGAGAGTCAAGGCCAAGTACAGATTTCCTCTCCGTTTCAACTCCATCAACATCAAAACCAAAGTCGGTCTGCAGCAATTCTCCACCATTCGCAGTGGATTGCAGGCTTCCCCCACTGAGACAGACAGACCCCATCATTAGCCGGATCCCTGGTCTAGGATTCTT
The DNA here is from genome assembly GCF_053455715.1 of Rhinoraja longicauda. Lineage (NCBI taxonomy): Eukaryota > Metazoa > Chordata > Chondrichthyes > Rajiformes > Arhynchobatidae > Rhinoraja > Rhinoraja longicauda. Next base: position 6,304,448 of record NC_135989.1, read on the forward strand.
AAAACACGCACGGTGGCGCAGCGGTAGAGTTGCCGCCTTACAGCGAATGCAGCGCCGGAGACTCAGGTTCGATCCCGACTACGGGCGCCGTCTGTACGGAGTTTGTACGTTCTCCCTGGGACCTGCGTGGGTTTTCTCCCAGATCTTCGGTTTCCTCCCACACTCCAAAGACGTACAGGTTTGTAGGTTAATTGGCTGGGCAAATGTAAAAACTGTCCCTAGTGTGTGTAGGATGGTGTTAGTGTGCGGGGATCGGACCCGATGGGCCGAAGGGCCTGTTTCCGCGCTGTATCTCTACACGAAACTATGCTAGAAAGATACTCTGGAGGTCTGACGAAGGGTCTCGACCCGAAACGTCACCCTCTTCTTCTCTCCAGAGATGCTGCCTGTCCCGCTGAGTTACTCCAGCATTTTGTGTCTATCTTCAGTTTAAAACAGCATCTGCAGTTCCTTCCTACACTAGAAAGATACTTGATCAATCCACTCACTCACTCCCTCCCACCACAGAGCAGGCAACCTGCATTTGTGTACAACCTTTCGCTTTTAGTTTAGTTTAGAGATACAGCGCGGAAACAGGCCCTTCGGCCCACCGGGTCCACGCCGCCCAGCGATCCCCGCACACTAACACTGTCCTACAAACACTGGGGACAATTTTTACATTTACCAAGCCAATTAACCTACAAACCTGCACGTCTTTGGAGTGTGGGAGGAAACTGAAGATCTCGGAGGAAACCCACGCAGATCACGGGGAGAACGTACAAACTCCGTACAGACGGCGCCTGTAGTCGGGATGGAACCCGGGTCTCCGGCGCTGCATTCGCTGTCAGGCGGCAACTCTACCGCTGCGCCACCGTGACCGCCCGTTTACATCTCCCCGGGTACAGTCCCACATTGATAACCAGCCGAAGTTCAACACTGAGTCACAAGGTAGAGGAAAGTGCAGACGGCCATAGCTCGATCACTGGGAGAGGTTTTTAAGGCACGAAATGCTGGAGTAACTCAGCGGGTCAGGCAGCATCTCCGGAGAACATGGACAGGTGACGTTTCGGGTCAGGGCCCTTCTTCAAACTGATTCAGACCAAATCAGTCTGAAGAAGAGTCCCGACCCAAAACCTTTTCTCCAGAGATGCTGCCTGACCCATTGAGTTACTCCAGAACTTTGTGTCTTTTTTTGTTGTTGTAAAACAGCACCTGCAGTTCCTTGTTTCATGGTTGTTTTTTTTAGGAGCATCTTGGGTAGAGGTACAGTGGGGAAAAACGTCTCCCCGTGACCTGCGTGGGTTTTCTCCGAGATCTTCGGTTTCCTCCCACACAAAGACGTACAGGTATCTAGGTTAATTGACTGGTAATATGTAAAAATTGTCCCTAGTGGGTGTAGGATAGTGTTAATGTGCGGGGATCGCTGGGCGGCGCGGACCCGGTGGGCCGAAGGGCCTGTTTCCGCGCTGTATCTCTAAATCTAAATCTAAAAAAATCAATTCTTCCCATGACTTCTCCTCCAGAGCCATGACCGGCTTAGCTCTGAGTTAGCCTCAATCTTAAGTTAAGTTGGTTAACTTTACAGTGCTAAACCTTGAGCTGAGCTGACCCCAGGGTCAACGGACTGTACCAGAGGTGGCTGAGAAACCAGCCTCCCATATCTGAACAACTGCTCCATGGTGATAACGTGGGCAAAGGAGATAGAATGTCATAGTCATGCAGCACCGAAACAGGCCCCGTCAGTCCAATGGACCATGGCGAGCAAGATTTAGTTTAGAGACACAGCGCGAAACAGGCCCTTCGGCCCAGCGATCCCCGCACACTAACACTATCCTACACCCACTAGGTGGCAGTTTTTACATACACCAAGCCAATTAACCTACAAACCCGCACGTCTTTGGAGTGTGGGAGGAAACCGAAGATCTCGGAGAAAACCCACGCAGGTCACAGGGAGAACGTACAAACTCCGTACAGACGGCGCCCGTAGTCGGGATGGAACCTGGGTCTCCGGCGCTGCATTCGCTGTAAGGCGGCAACTCTACCGCTGCACAGTGTGCCTTGTAACCCAGTCTCATTGCCTATGTTTGGCCCACATCCCTCTCAACCTTATGTACCTGTCCAAGTAGTCTTTTAACTACTGAGAGTGGGGATGAGTTCTGAGATACTGCAACTGAGACAGGGACAAGGTTCACATGGTTAATTACTCGGGTGGCAGGATGCAATCTTTAATACAGGAAAGAAACTCTGCACTCCGCCCAATATCTCACTAACAAATCTTTTAAAGTAAGAGCAATTAAAATTGAAACACTGTCAAAACACATATAAAATTCTTAAGGGGTTGGAGAGGCTAGATGCGGGAAGACTGTTCCCGATGTTGGGGAAGTCCAGAACCAGGGGTCACAGCTTAAGGATAAGGGGGAAGTCTTTTAGGACCGAGATGAGAAAACATTTCTTCACACAGAGAGTGGTGAGTCTGTGGAATTCTCTGCCACAGAAGGTAGTTGAGGCCAGTTCATTGGCTATATTTAAGAGGGAGTTAGATGTGGCCCTTGTGGCTAAAGGGATCAGGGGGTATGGAGAGAAGGCAGGTACAGGTTACTGAGCTGGATGATCAGCCATGATCATATTGAATGGCAGTGCAGGCTCGAAGGGCCGAATGGTCTACTCCTGCACCTATTTTCTATGTTTCTGTTTCTAAATAATTCCTGATGGATTCAGTTCTATATATGTGTGTGTGTGTGTGTGTGTGTGTGTATGTGTGTGTGTGTGTGTGTGTGTGTGTGTGTGTGTGTGTGTGTGTGTGTGTGTGTGTGTGTGTGTGTGTGTGTATGTGTGAGTGTGTGTGTGTGTGTGTGTGTGTATATATGTGTGTGTATATATGTGTGTGTGTGTATATATATATATATGTGTGTGTGTATATATATGTGTGTGTGTGTGTATATATATATATATGTGTGTGTGTGTGTGTGTGTGTGTATATATAAATATATATATATTTGGGTGTGGGTGTGTGTGTGTGTATATATATATATATATATATGTGGAGTGAGGGGGTATGGGGAGAAGGCAGGAACGGGGTACTGATTGAGAGTGATCAGCCATGATCGCATTGAATGGCGGTGCTGGCTCGAAGGGCTGAATGGCCTACTCCTGCACCTATTGTCTATTGTCTATTGTCTATTGTGTGTGTATACATGTGTGTGTGTGTGTGTGTGTGTGTGTGTGTGTATATATATGTGTGTGTGTGTGTGTATATATATATGTGTGTGTGTGTGTGTGTGTGTGTGCGCGTATATATAGTGTGTGTGTGTGTATATATATGTGTGTGTGTGTGTATATATATGTGTGTGTGTGTATGTGCGTGTATATATATATATAGTGTGTGTGTGTGTGTATACACACATACAGACACACCCACGCATATATACATGCATGCATATACGCATATATATATACTTAGATACATACACACACATATAGTGTAAGAAAATAACTGCAGATGCTGGTACAAATCAAAGGTATTTATTCACAAAATGCTGGAGTAACTCAGCAGGTCAGGAAGCATCACAGGAGAGAAGGAATGGGTGATGTTTCAGGTCTCGACCCGAAACGTCACCCATTCCTTCTCTCCTGAGATGCTGCCTGACCTGCTGAGTTACTCCAGCATTTTGTGAATACACACACATATGTATACATACGCACACACACACACACATATATATATATACACACACATATACAGACATATATACACACACACACACACATACATATATATAGAGCTTGTTGTTTATCATATTGTTTACAATGTACTATGTTTACATATTCTGTTGTGCTGCAGCAAGTAAGTATTTCATTGTCCTTTTTGGGACATACGACAATCAAACACTTGATAAACAGTATTTGATCCTGTCAACTTCCTCTCTTGTAACAACAGTAACTATTATCCGTATCTGTAATAATTTTGTACGTTGTCACGCCATAAAGACACTTCTCGCATGGGTGGAGATTGTCACGACAGCGTGGCCATGTTTACACTGGATACTGCTGGCATGCACGTGTGTAGGTAGGATGGGCGACTTTAAAAGTGGGGCAAGTTATTCCACATGTCCTGGTCTAATCACTTCACATCTTTTGACCCCATTGAAGAGCAGGTACAGAAGTGTGAAAACTCACACCTCCAGATTCAGGGACAGTTTCTTCCCAGCTGTTATCAGGCAACTGAACCATCCCACCACAACCAGAGAACAGTCCTGAAACATAGAAACATAGAAAATAGGTGCAGGAGTAGGCCATTCGGCCCTTCGAGCCTGCACCGCCATTCAATATGATCATGGCTGATCATCCAACTCAGTATCCCGTACCTGCCTTCTCTCCATACCCCCTGATCCCTTTAGCCACAAGGGCCACATCTAACTCCCTCTTAAATATAGCCAATGAACTGGCCTCAACTACCTTCTGTGGCAGAGAATTCCACAGACTCACCACTCTCTGTGTGAAGAAAAACTTTCTCATCTCGGTCCTAAAAGATTTCCCCCTTATCCTTAAACTGTGACCCCTTGTTCTGGAATCTATCTATCTATCTCATCGGTGACTCTCAGACTATCTTTGATCGGACTTTACCTTGCACTAAACGTTATTCCTTTATCATGTATCTGTACAGTGTAAATTGCTCGAATACAATCATGTATTGTCTTTCCGCTGACTGATTAGCATGCAACAAAGGCTTGTCACTGTACCTCGGTGCACGTCAAGTCAATTTTATTTAAAAACAACCCACGTTGACCAAAGTGCTGTCATCAGTTCAGGTACTAAGAACAAACATACAATGGCACACAAACATAACAGCACATACATAAACAGTTCACAGCGCCCCCTCAGAGGGCCTCAAACGCTAGGGAGCAGAAATAGGTTTTGAGCCTGGACTTAAAGGAGTCGATGGAGGGGGCAGTTCTGATGGGGAGAGGGATGCTGTTCCACAGTCTAGGAGCTGCAACCGCAAAAGCGCGGTCACCCCTGAGCTTAAGCCTAGACCGCGGGATAGTGAGTAGCCCCAAGTCGGCCGACCTGAGGGACCTGGAGATAGAGTGGTGGCAATAAACAGTAAACTAAACGAAACTAAATTTTCCACATGATTTATCCATATGCATGTTACTTTAAATAGATTTAAACTGGACACTCCCTGGTCCACTCGTCCCTTCCTACCCAAACCACCCCATCCCCGGGCACTTTCCCCTGCAACCGCAGGAGATGCAACACCTGTCCCTTTACCACCCCCTCAACTCCATCCAAGGACCCAAACAGTCTTTCCAGGTGAGACAGAGGTTCACGTGCACCTCCTCCAACCTCATCTATTGCAGATGTCAACTTCTTTGCATCGGCGAAACCAAACGCAGGCTCGGCGATCGCTTCGCTCAACACCTTCATTCAGTCCGCCTTAACCAACCTGATCTCCCGGTGGATGAGCACTTCAACTCCCCCTCCCAATCCCAGTCTGACCTTTCTGTCATGGGCCTCCTCCAGTGCCATAGTGAGGCCCACCGCAAATTGGAGGAACAGCACCTCATATTTCGCCTGGGCAGCTTGCAGCCCAGCGGTATGAACATCAACTTCTCCAACTTTAGATAGTTCCTCTGTCCCTCTCTTCCCCTCCCCCTTCCCAGACCTTCCTCTATCTTCCTGTCTCCACCTATATCCTTCCTTTGTCCCGCCCCCCCTGACATCAGTCTGAAGAAGGGTCTCGACCCGAAACGTCGCCCATTCCTTCTCTCCTGAGATGCTGCCTGACCCGCTGAGTTACTCCAGCATTTTGTGAATAAATACCTTCGATTTGTACCAGCATCTGCAGTTATTTTCTTATAAACTGGGCAAGGTCATTTCTTCAGTTCGTGTGAAAAAACAAAGTCGTCGTGCTAAACCTGTTTCAAACCTTGGTCAGAAACTGTGCACAGGTGGCACGATGGACAATGAGATCCAACAGATGACACCAGGACTGAGGGAAATGCTTCGAAGGCTAAATAGATTTCGAAGGCCAATCATGTATTGTCTTTCCGCTGACTGGTTAGCACGTAGCACAAGCTTTTCACTGTACCTCGGTGCACAAGGTACAATAAACTAAACTGAAGCCAACTTGAATTTTTGCTCCAGGGACAGGTAGATAAGTAACGGGTGAGGAGATAAAGAGTGAGGCCCAGTGCAAATTGGAGGAACAGCACCTCGTATTTCGCTTGGGCAGCTTACACCCCAGCGATATGAATATTGACTTCTCTAACTTCAAGTAACCCTTGCTTTCCCTCTCTCTCCATCCCTCCCCTTCCCAGCCTGACTGTCCCTGATTACATTTTATCTTTGTTTGCCTTGTTGTTACCTTCTCCCAGATAACAGTGATCTATTCTACGTTTTCCTTGATCTACACCCTCTTTGATGTCTCATTTTCACACCTTGCACTTCCTTATCTCTGTACCCCCCCCCCCCCCTCCCCTTACTCTCAGTCTGAAGAAGGGTCTCGACCCAAAACGTCACCCATTCCTTCTCTCCGGAGATGCTGCCTGACCTGCTGAGTTACTCCAGCATTTTGTGTAAACCAGCATCTGCAGTTCCTTCCTACACATTGATGGATATGTTTGATGGGGAAGGTGTCATATCGTAATAATGGGACTGTGAAGGGGCGGTGGGTAGGAGTGCAAAAATGAGGCAAAAGTCTCTAGAACTGGTGCTTAGTCCAAACGGGATTTCAGGGAACAGCTCCATCCAAGGCCGCATGAAATTGGGGAGAATTGTGGAAACAGCCCAGACCATCACACAAACCAACCTCCCTTTCATTGACTCCATCTACACCTCACGCTGCCTCGGCAAGGCCAGCAGCATCATCAAGGACCAGTCTCACCACCGGTCACTCCCTCTTCTCCCCTCTCCCGTCGGGCAAGAGGTACAGAAGTGTGAAAACGCACACCTCCAGATTCAGGGACAGTTTCTTCCCGGCTGTTATCAGGCAACTGAACCATCCATGTAGAAATCCCAAAAGCTATTGTAGGTGTGAATTCAGGGTGTGCTATGGAGGACGTGCAGCGTAGGTTTACAAGGTTAATTCCCGGAACGGCGGGACTGTCACATGTTGAAAGACAGGAGGGACCAGGCTTATATACACTGGAATTTAGAAGGATGAGAGGGGATCTCATCGAAACGTATAAGATTATTAAGGAGTTGGACACGTTAGAGGCAGGAAACATATTCCCAATGTTGGGGGCGTCCAGAACAAGGGGCCACAGTTTAAGAATAAGGGGCAGGCCATTTAGAACTGAGATGAGGAAAAACGTTTTCAGTCAGAGAGTTGTGAATCTGTGGAATTCTCTGCCTCAGAAGGCAGTGGAGGCCAATTCTCTGAATGCATTCAAGAGAGAGCTAGATAGAGCTCTTAAGGATAGCGGAGTCAGGGGGTATGGGGAGAAGGCAGGAACGGGGTACTGATTGAGAATGATCAGCCATGATCACATTGAATGGTGGTGCTGGCTCGAAGGGCCGAATGGCCTCCTCCTGCACCTATTGTCTATTGAAAGGAAGAGAGGATGCGGTCATGGAGTTAGTAGATGGAAGGAATTACCAACATCAACTAGTTTGCTTCAGTCTGAAGAAGAGGCCCATCCCAAGACATTGTTTAAGGACACAAAGTGCTGGAGTAACTCAGCAGGTCAGGCAGCATCTCTGGAATACATGGGTGGACAGGCAACGTTTTGGGTCAAGACCCTTCTTCTTTTGTGTATCAATCAGCATCTGCAGTTCCTTGTTTCTACACTGAAACATCATTTGTTCATTCCTCTCCGCAGATGCTGCCTGACCCGCTGAGTTTTTTGTTTTCTCCTGCAGTTTGTATTTTACTCAAGACGCCAGATTGCACGATGCATGATTTACTCGAGACTGCAACCTCTCGTCTCATAGAGTCAGAGATTCATAGAGTGATACAGCGTGGAAACAGGCCCATCGGCCCAACTTGCCCACACTGACCAACATGCCCCATCTACACAAGTCCCACCTGGTCAGGCAGCATCTCAGGAGAGAAGGAATGGGTGACATTTTGGGTCGAGACCCTTCTTCAGACTCGGAGAGAAGAGAACTTCTCAACCCGAAATGTCACCCATTCCTTCTCTCCCGAGATGCTGCCTGACCCGCTGAGTTACTCCAGCATTTGGTGCCTACCTTCGATTTAAACGTTGTGATGGAACCAGCCTCAACTACCTCCTCTGGCATCTTGTTCATTACACCCGTCAGGCCAGTGTCTTTCCGCCTGGTATCTCTTCACGGTGGCTCTCGACAAACCACAACACCAAGCACACGTTAAGACTGAGTACACAGGACAACACATGCTGCAAGCCATCACAGCTGGGCGGCACGGTGGCGCAGCGGTAGAGTTGCTGCCTTACAGCGAATGCAGCGCCGGAGACTCAGGTTCGATCCTGACTACGGGCGCCGTCTGTACGGAGTTTGTACGTTCTCCCCGTGACCTGCGTGGGTTTTCTCCGAGATCTTCGGTTTCCTCCCACACTCCAAAGACGTGCAGGTATGTAGGTTAATTGACTGGGTAAATGTAAAAATTGTCCCTAATGTGTGTCGGATAGTGTTAATGTGCAGGGATCGCTGGGCGGCGCGGACTCGGTGGGCCGAAGGGCCTGTTTCCGCGCTGTATCTCCAAATCTCTAAAAAGCAGCCAGCTCTGGACGAGACCTTCACACCACATTATCCTGCTGGTCTCATTCAACCACTGGCTCATTCTGCACCTCACGCTGCCTCGGCAAGGCCAGCAGCATAATACGATACGATGACACTTTAGTGTCAGATCAAGTCTAAAATGTTTCTTGCTTCTCAGCAGCTCCACTGGCAACATCAACAAAGACAAACAATGTAGGACAAGAAACGAGGATACATGTATTCACCACAACATTACAATCACAAATGTCGACACATTCAAGACCCTTCAACGTACATCTGATCTGGGATTAAGTTCTATGCTTAGTTTCAGGATTGACTGGTGCACAAAAGAGTGCTTCAGTCTAACCTTGTTAAATCTTGGTGCTCTCTACCTCCGATTTGATGGTAACAATTCGTATTCGCTGTTCAAGACATGGTCGGGGTCAGGGACAATGGTGTTGGCCAACCTTAGCATGTTATTGTGGTCGGCTGACTCAAAGAGCTTCTCAAGGGTTTGACCGACGACCTTTGAGCAGATTTTCATTTGGTGGAGCAGTTTTGACTTTAAAATGGTGGACAAACATCCCAACGTTTAAGAAACAGTTTGCTAGGTACATGGATAGGACAGGTTTGGAGGAATATGGGACAAACGCGGGCAGGTGGGACTAGTGCAGCTGGGACATGTGTGGGCAAGTTGGGCCGAAGGGCCTGTTTCCACACTGTACCACTCTGTGACTCTAAGAATTTTAAAAACAGGGCACGATAGACTCGGTGGCAATTCCTAGCTTTGGAATTGAGGGAAACTGAAAGTTGAGGCGTGGACTGCAGTTTGGGCCAGCTGCATCTGACTCTGTATGTATTGGGAGACCGTCTTTGGGAGACCGATAACAGGAGCATTGCATGATTCAAGATACTCTCTCCAGACACGGCCCCAGTTTGCAAGATCAGATTCCTATTCTGTAACAACAAAGAACTGCAAACACTGGTTGAGTCTGACCTGACCTGACCTGAAATGCCTCCCATCCATGTTCTCCCAAGATGCTGAGTTACTACAGCACTTTGTGTCCTTTTTCCTATTCTGTAGCCTTTCCTATGCGAAGCTGCCAGCGGTGTGCGTTGTAGCTAACAACTTGCACTCTGTCCTGCCAACAATAACCCATTCCTTTCAGCAGCACAGAACCCGTAAAGACTTTGGCCTAATGTTACGTTGATCAAAGCAGAGCTGGTTTATATTAGACAGTAGACTTTAGAGGTACGGCGCAGAAACAGGCCCTTCGGCCCACCGCGTCCGCGCCGACCAGCGATCCCCGGCCACTAGCACTGTCCGACACACCAGGGACAATTTACAATTTCACCGAAGCCAATTAACCTACAAACCTTTGGGATGCGGGAGGAAACCGGAGCACCCGGAGAAAGGATATTCTTGCTATTGAGGGCGTGCAGCATAGGTTTACTAGGTTAATTCCCAGAATGGCGGGACTGTCGTATGTTGAAAGACTGGAGCGACTAGGCTTGTATACACTGGAATTTAGAAGGATGAGAGGGGATCTTATTGAAACGTATAAGATTACTAAGGGGTTGGACACGTTAGAGGCAGGAAACATGTTCCCACTGTTGGGGGAGTCCAGAACCAGGGGCCACAGTTTAAGAATAAGGGCTAGGCCATTTAGAACTGAGATGAGGAAAAACGTTTTCAGTCAGAGAGTTGTGAAACTGGAATTCTCTGCCTCAGAGGGCAGTGGAGGCCAATTCTCTGAATGCATTCAAGAGAGAGCTAGATAAGGATAGCGGAGACTGGGGGTATGGGGAGAAGGCAGGAACGGGGTACTGATTGAGAATGATCAGCAATGATCACGTTGAATGGCGGTGCTGGCTCGAAGGGCCGAATGGCCTCCTCCTGCACCTATTGTCTATTGTCTAAAGCCCACGTAGTTACAGGGGGAACGTGCAAACTCTGTTACGGACAGCACCCGCGGTCGGGATCGAACCGGGAGGTCTCTGGGGCCGTGAGGCAGCAACTCTACCGCTGCGCCAACGGTGGTTCCTGATGGAGGTCCTACTCAAAGAGAGCAAACGCCTCTGCTGTCACCCTGTGAAAACAGAGAGGATGAGACGGAGTTTCTTCCCACAGGCCATCAGGACTGTTAACTCTCATATCACCTGGGACTAATTTAATTTAATGTATTAATTTATTTTTTGTGTTGTGTCTTTTAAAAAAAAAAATTCTATTCTGTTTTGTAGTTTAGCACAATCCGCAGGCGTTGCCACTTTCATTTCACTGCACATCTTGTGTGTGTGTGTGTAACAAATAGACTTGACTTGACTTGAGATAGACCACTCGACCCTAAAACCGTAGTACGTCACAGCGCCATTTTAGTAGGCAGAAACTTTGAGAAACATTTAAAAAGAAAAATAACAAAAATCTGTGAATTGATAGATGAGATATATTCTGCATTTTAATGGTATCACCACACATACTGTTCCCCCAAAACACTGATTACACTGCGAGAGGCGGGTTTTGCTTACTAAAATGGCTCCTACAACACGTACTACACTTCAGTATAGGTGATTTCAACGGAGTGGTCAGTCTTGTTCCTCTGGTGTCTTTGGTCCAACCCTAAGAGCCCCATCTATCACCAGAGCCATAATATAAGAAGATGACTGCAGATGCTGGTACAAATCGAAGGTTTTTATTCACAAAATGCTGGAGTAACTCAGCAGGTCAGGCAGCATCTCGGGAGAGAAGGAATGGGTGACGTTTCGGGACAAGACCCTTCTTCAGACTCTATCACCAGAGCCAAGCTCACACGTGTCACATCCCCACCCCTACCCAGAGCATCAACAGGAGGCGGTCTGTTCAACAGGCGGTCAATTTAAGAGCCTTTTGTACACTGTTCTCCACATTTCTCTGGAGTGCTGCAGCACATAAGTTAATATAAGAAAATAACTGCAGATGCTGGTACAAATCGAAGGTATTTATTTCACAAAATGCTGGAGTAACTCAGCAGGTCAGGCAGCATCTCAGAATCTGAGATGCTGCCTGACCTGCTGAGCTCAAAAGTTAAAGTCAATAAAGAGATTATTTTTTAAATCCCGCTAACAATTTTATTCCAGGGATATGGTAGGAATGTCGAGATGACGATTGTGCTAAACTAGCAATCGTGGAGCTGGGAGGGTTTTCATCTGTGGTGAAGCAAACGCACAGTGACACAAGTCACCGCCGTTTCGAACCAATCCCGAACATTTTTGTCATGGCAAAAACAGGATGGGGCCTTGAAGGGGGTGGCGTTAAAACTCAAGTCCAGTGGTCTGGCATGGCGAATGAAAAGACTGCCTCTACTAAAGTAAAATCATATGACACCAATCATCCCTGCAAGGCTGCTTCACCCCGTTTATTGATGTTCCTGTCGACAGAGCCATGTTCCAGACTGTAACTCAAACACATTCCTCAGCCTTCACACTCGCGCACTTCTTTCATTTCACCCAAATGAATTATCAACAGTTGCCGCTGAGTCTGTGCGCTCGGTTTCCTCTGCAGCTATTCTCAAAAAGGTTCACTCCGACCGGACATTTCTTGGGAATAGCCCTCTCCACTCGCTCCCTGATCCAGGCTGGGAAAAGGCAGGGAATGTACGGCTTGGAAATCTGTCTCACCCGCTGCATCTGCCCCATGTAATCCCCACTCGCCCTAATGCACGCGAGTGTTTGGGTGGGGATGGGGAGGGGGAGATGGGGGGGGTGGGGGCGATGGGGGAGGGGGGAGACGGGGAGGGGAGACGGGGAGGGGGGAGACGGGAGACGGGGAGGGGGGAGACGGGGAGGGGGGAGGTGGGGGGAAGGGGTGAGACGGGGGAGGGGGAGACGGGGAGGGGAGACGGGGAGGGGGAGACGGGGAGGGGAGACGGGGAGGGGGAGACGGGGAGGGGGAGATGGGTGGAGGGGGAGGATGGGGGATGGGGAGATAGGGGATGGGCAGATGGGGGTTGGGGGGAGATGGGGGGAGGGGGACACAGGGGGAGGGGACACAGGGGGGTGGGGGCGATGGGGGGGAGGTGTTGGGGAGGAGGGGATGGGGTGAAGGATGGGAGAAGATAGGGATATGGGGAGGGGGGAGACGGGGAGGGGAGAGACGGGGCGATGGGGAGATGGGGGTGGGAGATGGGGGAGATGGGGGATGGGGAGGCAAGAGGAATGTTACAAGCACAAGCCCTTGAGATATGAAGGTCAAGTTTAGTCTGCCAGGGGCTACTCAAGGAAGGCTGTTGTCATTCCGATTGCCCCCAGCTCTCTCCCACTCACACCGCGACACATTCCAGGGATGTAATGGGCACTCCGAATTGACCAGCCTAGTTGAGCTTATTGTCACGTGTGCCGAGGTACAGTGAAAAGCTTTTGTCGCGCACTATCCACTCAGCAGAAAGACAATCCACGATTACAATCGAGCCATTTACAGCGCATAGATATATGTAACTCAAAGGTAGACCCAAAATGCTGGAGTAACTCAGCGGGTCAGGCAGCATCTCTGGAGAGAAGGAGGAAGTGACGTTTCCAGTCGAGACTCTTCCCAAACGTCACCCACTCCTTCTCTCCAGAGATGCTGCCTGACCCACTGAGTTCCTACAGCATTTTGTGTCTACCTTCGATTTAAGCCCGCATCTGCAGGTTTTATTTCCTACACATAACCCACCATCATCCCGTATCTCACCACAGCCTCCACTGTCTATCAATAGACAATAGGTGCAGGAGGAGGCCATTCGGCCCTTCGAGCCAGCACCGCCATTCAATGTGATCATGGCTGATCATTCTCAATCAGTACCCCGTTCCTGCCCTTTCCCAATACCCCCTGACTCCGCTATCCTTAAGAGCTCTATCTAGCTCTCTCTTGAATGCATTCAGAGAATTGGCCTCCACTGCCTTCTGAGGCAGAGAATTCCACAGATTTACAACTCTCTGACTGAAAAAGTTTTTCCTCATCTCAGTTCTAAATGGCCTACCCCTTATTCTTAAACTGTGGCCCCTTGTTCTGGACTCCCCCAACATTGGGAACATGTTTCCTGCCTCTAACGTGTCCAACCCCTTAATAATCTTATATGTTTCGATAAGATCCCCTCTCATCCTTCTAAATTCCAGTGTATACAAGCCTAGTCGCTCCAGTCTTTCAACATATGACAGTCCCGCCATTCCGGGAATTAACCTAGTAAACCTACGCTGCACGCCCTCAATCGCAAGAATATCCTTCCTCAAATTTGGAGACCAAAACTGCACACAGTACTCCAGGTGCGGTCTCACTAGGGCCCTGTACAACTGCAGAAGGACCTCTTTGCTCCTATACTCAACTCCTCTTGTTATGAAGGCCAACATTCCATTGGCTTTCTTCACTGCCTGCTGTACCTGCATGCTTCCTTTCAGTGATTGATGCACTAGGACACCCAGATCTCGTTGTACGTCGCCTTTTCCTAACTTGACACCATCCAGATAATACTCTGCCTTCCTATTCTTACCACCAAAGTGGATAACCTCACACTTATCCACATTAAACTGTGTCTGCCATGCATCCGCCCACTCACACAACCTGTCCAAGTCACCCTGCAACCTCATAGCATCTTCCTCACAGCTCACACTATCTCTCCCACTCAAGTGCTGTGACCATCGCTTCTCCGTGCTCAGCCCCTTCCTAGTCCAGTATCAGGGACCCCCAGTGGATATGGGGACAGTGCACTTCCATCAGGCCCAACTGACTCAAATCTCCATTACTGAACCTGGGCAGGGGAAGAGGAGAGGAGAGGAGAGGGTAACACGAGGAACTGCAGATGCTGGAATCTTGATTAAAACACAAAGTGCTGGAGTAACCCCAGCGGGTCAGGCAGCATCCCTGGAGGACGCGGATTGGCGACGTTCCGGCCCGAGACCCTTCTTCAGAGGAGAGGGCGACTGAACGCACTGGGACCAAGGAACTGGTCATTGACCGACAAGTGGAGGTGGAAGGCGGCCATCTTGGCCCCTGGTTGTAGGGGGGAGATACACCGGGCAGCATCTCAGTCCCGAGCTGCCCTCCCCCGCCACACGGCCATGCTAACCCTTGACTTCCTTACAACAGAGATGGCGCTGAGGGCGATCTTATTGAAACATGTGGAATTCTCGGCCTCAGAAGGCAGTGGAGGCCAATTCTCTGGGTGCTTTCAAGAGAGAGCTAGATAGAGCTCTTAAGGATAGCGGAGTCAGGGGGTATGGGGAGAAGGCAGGAACGGGGTACTGATTGCGAATGATCAGCCATGATCACATTGAATGGCGGTGCTGGCTCGAAGGGCCGAATGGCCTCCTCCTGCACCTATTGTCTATTGAAAGACCAAGTAATCGGCTGGGCTGATGACTGACTGGAAACGATAAAGATGCCATTGCCTCACCTTCTTCAAGTCATAGAGTCACACAGTGTGGAAACAGGTCCTTCGGCCCAACTTGCCCACACCGACCAACATGTCCCATCTACACTAGTCTCACCTACCTGCGCCTGGCCCATATCCCATCCAAACCTTTCCTATTCTCACCTGTACCTTTACCTCCATCCTCGACTCCATCCAAGGACCCAAACAGTCTCTCCAAGTGAGGCAGAGGTTCACCTGCACCTCCTCCAACCTCATCTACTGTATCCGCTGTTCTAGATGTCAACTTCTCTACATCGGCGAGACCAAACGCAGGCTCGGCGATCGTTTCGCTCAACACCTTCGCTCAGTCCGCCTTAACCAACCTGATCTCCCGGTGGCTGAGCACTTCGACTCCCCCTCCCACTCCCAGTCTGACCTCTCTGTCATGGGCCTCCTCCATTGTCAGAGTGAGGCCCACCGCAAATTGGAGGAACAGCACCTCATATCTCGCCTGGGGCAGCTTACACCCCAGCGGTATGAACATCGACTTCTCCAACTTTACATAGTTCCTCTGTCCCTCTCTTCCCCTCCCCCTTCCCAGTTCTCCCTCTATCTTCCTGTCTCCAACTATATCCTTTCTTTGTCCCGCCCCCCCGACATCAGTCTGAAGAAGGGTCTCGACCCGAAACGTCACCCATTCCTTCTCTCCAGAGATGCTGCCTGACCTGCTGAGTTACTCCAGCATTTTGTGATACCTTTCCTATCCATGTACCTGGACCAATAATTCTAAAATGTTGTGATGGTACCTGCCTGAACTACCTCCTCCAGCAGCTCGTTCCATACACCCATCACCCTCTGTGTGGAAAAAGTTGGCCCTCAGGTTCCTATTAAACCTTTCTCCGCTGCATCTTAAACCTATGTCCTCTGGTTCTCGATTCCCCTAGTCTGGGCAAGAGACTCTGTGTGTCTACCCGATCTATTCTTCCCAAGATTTTTCTTCACCATCGGGCCTCAGCACTGGCCACGCCATACCTACCAGCTCAGCGCAACACAGCGGTGAAGAAACACCGCAATGCAAGTGGTCTATTGCTATTGAGGGCGTGCAGCGTAGGTTTACTAGGTTAATTCCCGGAATGGCGGGACTATCATATGTTGAAAGACTGGAGCGACTAGGCTTGTATACACTGGAATTTAGAAGGATGAGAGGACATCTTATTGAAACGTATAAGATTATTAAGGGGTTGGACACGTTAGAGGCAGGAAACATGTTCCCAATGTTGGGGGAGTCCCCATTTGCCCTCTCTCCCTCTCACCTTCCAGAACAAGGGGCCACAGTTTAAGAATAAGGGGTAGGCCATTTAAAACTGAGATGTGGAAAAACTTTTTCAGTCAGAGAGTTGTGAATCTGTGGAATTCTCTGCCTCAGAAGGCAGTGGAGGCCAATTCTCTGAATGCATTCAAGAGAGAGCTAGATAGAGCTCTTAAGGATAGCGGAGTCAGGGGGTATGGGGAGAAGGCAGGAACGGGGTACTGATTGAGAATGATCAGCCATGATCACATTGAATGGCGGTGCTGGCTCGAAGGGCCGAATGGCCTCCTCCTGCACCTATTGTCTAATGTCTATTGTCTATTGCCTCCACAGCCTTCTGTGGCTAAGAATTCCACACATCCCTCACATCCCTCTCTCACATCCCTCTCTCACATCCCTCTCTCACATCCCTCTCTCACATCCCTCTCTCCCTCTCTCCCTCATCTCTCCCTCCCTCTTTCTCTCTCACATACACATCCCTCTCTCTTACATCCCTCCCTTTCTCATCCCTCTCTCTCCTTCTCTCTCACCCTCTCCCTCGCTACCCCCCCCCCCCCCGCTCTCCCCATCCGTCTTTCTCACATCCCTCTCCCCCTCTCACATCCCGCTCTCTCCATCTCTCTCTCACATCCCTCCCTTCCCCCCTCTCCCCCCCTCTCTCCCCCTCTCACATACACATCCCTATTTCACATCCCTCTCCCCCCTTCCTCCCTCATCCCTCTCCCCCCCTTCCTCCCTCATCCCTCTCCCTCTCCTTTACCTTCACTCCGTCCGCCCTTCAGGCTTTTCCTCCTCCGGGCTCGAAGTTTGGCGAAAGTTTTGCGGAGTAGCGGTTCGGCCATGGCGGGGAGCGGGGTAGTTGCCGGGCTGGGCTGGGGGCTGGGCTGGGGGCTGGTCCCAGTGCAGGGTGTGGGAGCGGGTCCCAGTGCAGGGTCCTGGTCCTGGTCCTGGGTCGAGTCTGCCTGTCGGGCCGCTCTCCTGGAGCTGTGGGACTGTGGGGCTGGGACTGTGGGGCTGTGGGGCTGTGGGGCTGGGACTGTGGGGCTGGGACTGTGGGACTCTGGGGCTGGGACTCTCAGCCTCGGTCCTCGGTCCGCCCGCTCGCTCGCTCGCTCCTTCAGCGCCAGCACATTCCTGGCCCACCTCCCCCCGGGGACCGTCGCCAAACAGCCGGCCCCGCCGCACCAACCAACCCCTCCCCTCCTCACTCACTCACTCCCTCCCTCCCTCCCTCACTCCGGCCCGCCCGCCCGCAGACAAACCTCTCGTGTCCGGCCGCCGCCGCCGCGATTCACCCACGGTCCCTGGCCGCTGGGGCAACTTATCTGGGACTTGATCCCTCGCTCCTGGGAATGGGGACAGCAATGGGAACAGGAATGGCAATGGGAATGGGAATGGGAATAGGGACAGCAATGGGAATGGGAATAGGAACAGCAATGGGAATGGGAATAGGAACAGCAATGGGAACAGCAATGGGAATGGGAATAGGAACAGCAATGGGAACAGCAATGGGAATGGGAATAGGAACAGTAATGGGAATGGGAATAGGAACAGCAATGGGAACAGCAATGGGAATAGGAACAGCAATGGGAACAGCAATGGGAATGGGAATAGGAACAGCAATGGGAATGGGAATAGGAACAGCAATGGGAATGGGAATAGGAACAGCAATGGGAACAGCAATGGGAATGGGAATAGGAACAGCAATGGGAACAGCAATGGGAATGGGAATAGGAACAGCAATGGGAATGGGAATAGGAACAGCAATGGGAATTGGAATAGGAACAGCAATGGGAATGGCAATGGGAATGGGGATGGCAAGGGTAATGGGAACAGCAATGGGAATGGCAATGGGAATGGTAATGGCAATGGGAACAGGAATGGGAATGACAATGGGAAGGGCAATGGGAATGGCAAGGACAATGGGAAGGGCAATGGGAATGGGAATGGCAATGGGAACAGCAATGGCAATGTGAATGGGAACAGCAATGGCAATGGCAATGGGAACAGCAATGGCAATGGGAATGGCAAGGGCAATGGCAATAGGAATGGGAATGGCAATGGGAATGGGAACAGCAATGGCAATGGGAATGGCAAGGGCAATGGCAATAGGAATGGGAATGGCAATGGGAATGGGAACAGCAATGGCAATGGGAACAGCAATAGGAATGGGAACGGCAATGGGAATGGCAATGGGCATGGCAATGGCAATGGGAATGGCAATGGTAATTGGAATGACAATGGGAATGGCAAGGGCAATGGGAATGGCAATGGGAACAGCAATGGTAACAGCAATGGCAATGGGAATTGGAATGGCAATGGGAACAGCAATGGCAATGGGAAGGGCAATGGGAATGGCAAGGGCAATGGGAATGGCAATGGGAAGGGCAATGGGAATGGGAACAGCAATGGCAACAGCAATGGGAATGGGAATTGGAATGGCAATGGAAACAGCAATGGCAATGGGAATTGGAATGGCAATGGGAACAGCAATGGGAATGGCAATGGGAACAGCAATGGCAATGGGAATGGGAACAGCAATGGCAATGGCAATGGGAGGCAGGGTCAGCAAGCAATGCCACCGGGATTTGGGAATCTTTGACCCGTTGGAAGTGTCACGCGAAGCCTGGGAAAGGAAATGGGGTCAGGGCTTGGGAGAAATCCTTTGGGAATGGGGAGTTGGAAGGAAGGATGGACTGATTTATCCCAGAATACTGGGACATTCAGGCAGCGTCTGTGGGGGAGATAGAGAGATAGAGATAGAGAGAGAGAGAGAGATGTGGAGAGATCTAGAGAGAGCTTACCTCCCCCCTCGACTCCATCCAAGGACCCAAACAGTCTTTCCAGGTGAGGCAGAGGTTCACCTGCACCTCCTCCAACCTCATCTATTTTGTCCGCTGATTGTTTTCTCTAGAGAGATATAGAGATAGATAGATATAGACAGATCTAGAGATCAAGACAGGGAGAGATATAGAGAGATGTGGAGATAGATAGATAGATAGATAGATAGATAGATAGATAGATAGACAGACAGACAGACAGACAGACACAGACAGACAGACAGACAGACAGACAGACAGACAGACAGACAGACAGACAGACAGACAGACAGACAGACAGACAGACAGACAGACAGACAGACAGATAGATAGATAGATAGATAGATAGATAGATAGATAGATAGATAGATAGATAGATAGATAGATAGATAGATAGATAGATAGATAGATAGATAGATAGATAATGAAGAAGGGTCTTGACCCGAAACGTCACCCATTCCTTCTCTCCAGAGATGCTGCCTGTCCCGCTGAGTTACTCCAGCATTTTGTGCCTATCTCAGGTCAAAGATCCTTCGTCAGAGAGTTTTATCGTTAACGTTAATATAACGTTTTATCGTTTTAACGTTAAATCCAACTTTTTTGAAAGTGGAGGGAGGGAATAGAGTAGAGTCATATAGCATGGAAACAGGCCCTTTGGCCCAACTTATCCATGCCAACCAAGATGCCCCATCTACACTAGTCCCAATGCCCACAGTACAGAGACAGGCCCTTCGGCCCAACTTCCCCATGATGTCCAACTTGCCCAAGATGTCCCATCTAAGCTAGAACATTTTCCCCATGTTTGACCTTTCCTATCCACGTTTTAGCAGGCATTACAGATATGTGAGTCAAACATGGGCGGAGGTAGGGAAATTATTGGGAAAAACCCCTCAGAGAGATGGGATTAGTTGACATTTGGAAAGGCAGCGTTTCAAAGGGGAAATGAGTCAGAGTGTGAAGGAGGCGTAGGGTTAGGGAGTGAGGGTCAGGGTCTCAGAGTGAGGGTGGTATTAGGGTCGGTGGGTGGATTGGCTTTGTTTAGTTTAGAGATACAGCGCAGAAACAGGCCCTTCAGCCCACCGAGTATGCGATCCCTGTACACCAACACTATCCTACACACACACCAGAGATAATTTACAATGATACCAATCCAATTAACCTCCAAATCCGTACGTTTTTGGAGTGTGGGAGGAAACCGGAGCACCCGGAGAAAACCCACGCAGGTCACAGGGAGAACGTACAAACTCCATACAGACAGCGCCTGTAGGACTGGAGCGACTAGGCTTGTATACACTGGAATTTAGGATGAGAGGAGATCTTATCGAAACGTGTAAGATTATTAAGGGGTTGGACACGTTAGAGGCAGGAAACATGTTCCCAATGTTGGTGGAGTCCAGAACAAGGGGCCACAGTTTAAGAATAAGGGGTAGGCCATTTAGAACTGAGATGAGGAAAAACTTTTTCAGTCAGAGAGTTGTGAATCTGTGGGATTCTCTGCCTCAGAAGGCAGTGGAGGCCAATTCTCTGGATGCTTTCAAGAGAGAGCTGGATAGAGCTCTTAAGGATAGCGGAGTCAGGGGGTGTGGGGAGAAGGCAGGAACGGGGTACTGATTGAGAATGATCAGCCATGATCACATTGAATGGTGGTGGTGGCTCGAATGGCCGAATGGCCTCCTCCTGCACCTATTGTCTATTGTAGTCAGGATCGAACCTGAGTCTCTGGCGCTGTGAGGCAGCAACTCTACCTCCATGCCACTGTGCCGTGGCGGGTGGTATTAGGGTCAGAGAGTGAGGGTAGTATCTACATTTACATCTCATTCATTCACACAACACAAATAATAAAAGGTCCCAGCATAGATCATAAGGTATATCTGTCCCTCACTTCCCCTCCCCCTTCCCAGATCTCCCACTGTCTTCCTGTCTCCACCTATAACCTTCCTTTGTCCCGCCCCCCTGACATCAGTCTGAAGAAGGGTCTCGACCCAAAACGTCACCCATTCCTTCTCTCCTGAGATGCTGCCTGACCCGCTGAGTTACTCCAGCATTTTGGGAATAAATACCTTCGATCTGTACCAGCATCTGCAGTTATTTTCTTACATAAGGTCATAAGTGATAGGAGTAGAATTAGGCCATTCGGCCCATCAAGTCTATTCCGCCATTCAATCATAGCTGATCTATCTCTCCCCCCTAACCCCATTCTCCTACCTCTAACACCTTTATGAATCAAAAATCTATCTATCTCTGCCTTAGAAATATCCACTGATTTGACCTCCACTGCCCTCTGTGGCAAAGAATTCCACAGATTCACCACCCTCACTCTCTGACTCTAAAGAAATTTCTCCTCATCTCCTTCCTAAAAGAACGTAATTTAATTCTGAGGCTATGACCTCTAGTCCTAGACTCTCCCACTGGTGGAAACATCCTCTCCACATCCACTCTATCCAATCCTTTCACAATTCTGTACGTTTCAATGAGGTCCCCCCTCACTCTTCTAAACTCCAGCGAGTACAGGCCCAGAGCCGACAAACGCTCATCATAGGTTAACCTACAGATCCCAGTAGAATACCACTGGTCCCAGATCAGAATAACACCCTTCCACCACTACCCACTGTCTTCGAAGGGTAAGCCAGTTCTGAATTCAATAATTCAACTACCAAGTCACCATGAATCTTATTCATCTTAATCTTCTGGATCAGCCTACGGGACTTTGTCAAAAGTCGTACTAAAATCAAGGGTTTCGACCCAAAACGCCACCCATTCCTTCTCTCCATTGATGCTGCCTGTCCCGCTGAATTACTCCAGCATTTTGTGTCTATCTTCAGTTTAAGCCAGCATCTGCAGTTCCTTCCGACTCTAACATCCTCTCTCTCTGTTCCTCCTCTGTGATTCTTCCTGCACTCTGACTCTACGACCACGTTTTAACCCAGACTAGCTACCAACCTCTTTGCTTATCTTTCATTCATACTGTAAGTTCATAAGTTGCTAGGAGTAGAATTAGGCCATTCGGCCCATCAAGTCTACTCTGCCATTCAATCATGGCTGATCTATCTCTCCCTCCTAACCCCATTCTCCTGCCTTCTCCCCATAACCCCTGACACCCGTACTAATTAAGAACCTATCTATCTCCGCCTTAAACATATCCACTGACTTTGCCTCCACAGCCTTCTGTGGCAAAGAATTCCACACTCTCTGCATTTAAACCGTTTAAAAGACACTTGGACAGGTACAGGGATAGGAGAGGTTTATAAGGATACTTGACCAAGTGGACCCATTGGGCCCAAACCTCTCCTGCATTGGAGCAGCACCCTGTCCTCACCCCTTCCCCCTCCCCTCCCTACCCCCCTCCCCTCCCCTCCCCTCCCTTTCCCCTTCCCCCCACTCCATCCCCCTCAACCCCCTCATCCCCCCCCTCCCTCCCCAGGAGATAGATTTAAACTTTAAAATGTGAATAACTTTAAAAATATAACCGACTTCAATGAAACGTCTTCATAGACAGACAGACAGACAGACAGACAGACAGACAGACGGACGGACGGACGGACGGACGGACGGACGGACGGACGACGGACGACGGTGAGTAAGTTGGGCCTAAAATTGTCGCACTATCATGTACCGTTTTGGCTGTACTTCAGGAACAAACAAACAAACAAACATGAGTTTTAGTATATAGATGGGCTTTTCACTGTACCTCGGTACATGTGACGGTAATTATAAACTGTGGGAGGGGCTTCAACAGGAAGACTGCAGTGGTTCAAGAAGGCAGCCCCCCAGCTCATCGATGAGGAAAGCAAGGAACCTGGATCAATGAGGAATATGATCAAGTTTCTGCTGCTGTTTACTTGGTAAAACCCTCCAGGAACAGTCTCTCCATCACTGCTACAATGATGCACGAGTGTAACAAAGAATTATCACAGCTTTAGGAAGTTACCGTTTCTGAGACAGAAAATTTGAGACATAAACAAAATGTCCAATAATCTCCCACAATGAGGTGCTGGAGAACAAAGGCTGTTACAAATCCCTGCCATCTCACGTTGCTGCCATTACATTAGCACCCCATAAACTATTGCCCGCTTTCTTTCTCACTTACTCGTCTCCTGTTCCCTTCCTCACTCCTCCTCTCCCATTCACATCCCTCTTTTCCCATTCCCTTCCCTCCTGTCCTGATTCCACTCACTCCTCCCTGCCACCCCCTCACCCCTCTCCCATTCCCCCATGATCCCCCCACTCTCTCCCAGTCCTTTCCCCCCTCATCCTCTCCCACTCTCTCCCAGTCCTTTCCCTCCTCAGGGCGACACGGTGGCGCAGAGGTAGAGTTGCTGCCTTACAGCGAATGCAGCGCCAGAGACTCAGGTTCGATCCTGACCACGGGCGCCGTCTGTACGGAGTTTGTACGTTCTCCCCGTGACCTGCGTGGGTTTTCTCCGAGATCTTCGGTTTCCTCCCACACTCCAAAGACGTACAGGTATGTAGGTTAATTGGCTGGGCAAATGTAAAAATTGTCCCTAGGGTGTAGGATGGTGTTAATGTGCGGGGATCGCTGGGCGGCGCGGACCCGGTGGGCCGAAGGGCCTGTTTCCGTGCTGTATCTCTAAATCATCCACTCCTTTACTCTTCGTCCCCTCACTCCTCCTCTCCATTTCCTCACTCATCCTTCATTCCCTATCCTCCTCTCCTGACCCCATTCAATCCTCTTCCATCCCCCTCACTCTCCGTTCTCCTCACTCCTTTCCCATTACCCTCGGTCCTCCTCCATTGCCCTCACTCCATCCCCTCACTCCTCCACCCCTCACTCTCCCATTACTTCACTCATCTCCCACCCCTCACTTCTCCTCCATTCCCCTCACTCCTCCTCCCCTCAATCCACCCCCTCACTCCTCTATTCCCCTCACTCCTCCTCCCCTCACTCCACCCCCTTACTCCTCTACTCCCCTCACTCCTCCATTCCCCTCACACCTCCTCCCTTCACTCCACCTCCATTCCCCTCACTCCTAGTGAGGGGGGGAGGTGCTGGGGGTAGGGTTGCCAACTGTCCCGTATTAGCCGGGACATACCGTATTTTGGGCTAAATTGGTTTGTCCTGTACAGGACCACCCTTGTCCCGTATTAGGCCTGGGGGCGCTGTAGGTCCGGACGCTGTAGGCCCGGACACTGTAGGCCCGGACAGTTTAGGTCCCGACACTCTAGGTTTCTGACATTTTAGCTCCGGACAGTGCAGGTCCGGACAGTGTAGCTCCGGACAGCCTAGGTATGTAGGCCACGACGTTGTAGGCCCAGACACTGTAGGCCTGGAGGCCCGGGCGCTGCCTAATGGAAGTTGCGTAGCAACTCGCCTCCCGGCTCGGGCGGCCGCCATTGGTGGAGCGGGAGCACGTGGCCGCTGGCTGGGTGAGGTCATGTGGGGCGCGGGGCGGTTGTATCACCTTGTCCTGTATTTGGGAGTGAGATAGTTGGCATCCCCTACCCCACCCATGCGAGAAGGTCACAGGTCAGTCAATGACAGTAGTGCAAGGCCTACTGCAGGCAGGCTTTGGCCCATTCTCCTGCCATAGATATGGAATCTTGTGCAACCTTGTCAATGGACACCAGGATCCGCGGAAGGGCCGATGGGGGGGGGGGGGTGATGGCTGAGGGGGGTGAAGGCGTGATGGAGGGAGGGGGCAGATGGCTGGGGGGACGTGGGGGGAGATGTGGAGAGCACTGCGGGGCACACGGCAGCGAGGGAGGGGGTGGGGGGTGTACAGGGCCGTTGCCACATGGCAGGCAGAAGACAGGGAGGGAAGATAGGACTGTCCAGTGAACGTTGGTGGCACGGTGGCACAGCAGTAGAGCTACTGCCTCACAGCGCCGGAGACCCACGTTCAATCCTGACTACGGGCGCCATCTGTACAGAGTTTGTACGTTCTCCCCGTGACCTGCGTGGATTTTCTCCGAACCTTTGAGTTTCCTCCCACACTGCGAAGACGTGCAGGGTTGTAGGTTAATTGGCTCGGTGTAAATGTAAAACTCTCCCCCGTGTGTGTGGGGTAGAGTTAATGTACGGGTCGGTGCGGACTCGGTGGGCCGAAGGGCCTGTTTCTGAGCTGTATCTCTAAACTAAACTAAACTTTATCGGTACCAGAAACATGGCGACACGTTGCGTACTGCCTAGGTGAGGTCAGCAGTATAATTTTGCTGGGTTGTACGCAAAACAAAGCATTTCATTGTACGTAGGTACATGTGACAATGAAGTATAATTGAATCATTGAATTTTTGAATTGAATCATAGAATCATTGAACTGATTCATTGAATCATTGATGAAATCGCTATTAATGGTTGGCCTGAGGACACTCCTATGGTGATGATTGAGCTGACAATCATAACCATCTTCCTTTGTGCGAGGAATAACTCCAGTCTTTGCCTTCTGTTGCCAATTGACTTCATCAGGTCATAAATTCTAGGAGTAGAATTAGGCCATTTGTCCCATCAAGTCTACTCCGCCATTCAATCATGGCTGATCTATCTCTCCCTCTCAACCCTGCATGGGTTTTCTCCGAGATCTTCGATTTCCTCCCACACTCCAAAGACGTGCAGGTTTGTAGGTTAATTGGCTTGGTGTAAATGTAAAATTGTCCCTAGTGTGTGATGGGTAGTGTTAATGTGCGGGGATCGCTGGTCGGTGCAGACTTGGTGGGCCGAAGGGCCTGTTTCCGCGTTGTAGCTCTAAACTAAACTAAACCATGATACTAGTGCAAAATTCGAGTCATAAGGTCATAAGTCATAGGAGAAACATAGAAACATAGAAAATAGGTGCAGGAGTAGGCCATTCGGCCCTTCGAGCCTGCACCACCATTCAATATGATCATGGCTGATCATCCAACTCAGTATCCCGTACCTGCCTTCTCTCCATACCCCCTGATCCCCTTAGCCACAAGGGCCACATCTAACTCCCTCTTAAATATAGCCAATGAACTGGCCTCAACTACCTTCTGTGTGAAAAAAAACTTTCTCATCTCGGTCCTAAAAGACTTCCCCCTTATCCTTAAACTGTGACCCCTTGTTCTGGACTTCCCCAACATCGGGAACAATCTTCCTGCATCTAGCCTGTCCAACCCCTTAAGAATTTTGTAAGTTTCTACAAGATCCCCCCTCAATCTTCTAAATTCCAGCGAGTACAAGCCGAGTCTATCCAGTCTTTCTTCCACAGAAGAACGTCGCCTTGATGTTAAGTGAAGCCATTCACATCTACCCTTTGGAATCCACCTCGCTGGTTCCATTTTTGAACCTGGAAGATGATGAGGACTGGAGTGGAGTCCTGGTTAAACCCGAGCTATGGGCTGTGGGCTGTCGCCAAACCCCGGCAACAGGCCTAGCTCACCCGCCGCGGAACCGGGAACCGGGAATACGTCTGTGGAGGAAAGCCACCAAGCCCAACTCCTGCCTGTCCTTGAAGACCAGTAGGTCAGTGGATGTTTAGGAAGGAACTGCAGATACTGAAGATAGACACAAAAAGCTGCGGAAACTCAGCGGGACAGGCAGCATCTGTGGAGAAAAGGAATGGGTGACGTTTCGGGTCGAGACCCTTCTTCAGACTGAGAGTCGGGGGAAAGGGAAACGATAGTCAGAGACGGCGATGTAGGGAGATATAGGGCGCTGTAAGGCAGCAACTACCACTGTGCCACCGTGCCACCCCACGAAACATGATGAACATGGGCAAGAGATAAAGTGAATAACTTGGTTTTGAATGCTATCCCAACAGATAAGATATACCATACATACAGTAAATCCATTACAATAAAGTGCAATGGATCGAGTTGGCTGGACCTAGGCTTGGCTTTTGTAATGGTGAGGATTTCCACAGGTCTTAATCTCACACCCTGGGCCCCACCGACTCTGGGGATGGGCATGTTCCTTGAACTGCACACCTCGATTCAGGGACAGTTTCTTCTAGGGTTGCCAACTGTCCCGTATTAGCCAGGACGTCCCGTATATTGGGCTAAATTGGTTTGACCCGTACAGGCCCAGGGGGCGCTGTAGGCCCGGACACTGTAGGCCCGGGGGTCACTGTAGGCCCGGACACTGTTGGCCCAGACACTGTAGGCCCGGGGGCCGCTGTAGGCACGGACACTGTAGGCTCGGATACTGTAGGCCCGGACACTGTAGGCCCGGGGGCCGCTGTAGGCCCAGACAGTGTAGGCCCGGAGGCCCAAGCACCGCCTAATGGAGGTTGCATAGCAACCCGCCTCCTGGCCTGGGCGGCCACCATTGGTGGAGCGGGAGCACGTGGCCGCTGGCTGTGTGAGGTCGCCTTTTGTCCCTTATTTGGGGGTGAGAAAGTTGGTAACCCTAGTTTCTTCCCAGCTGTTACCAGGCAACTGAAACATTCTGTCACCAACTAGAGAGCGGTCCCGACCTCCCATCTACCTCATTGGAGACCCTCGGACTATCTTCAACCGGACTTTACCGGACTTTATCTTGCAGTAAACGTTATTCCCTTTATCCTGTATCTGTACACTGTGGACGGCCTGAATGTAAACATGTATGGTCTTTCTGCCGCCTGGATAGCATGCAATAAAAAAGGGCAGCGCGGTGGCTCAACATTAGAGTTGCTGCCTCACAGCGCCAGAGACCCGGGTTCGATCCTGATTACAGGTGCTGTCAGTACGGAGTCTGTTCGTTCTCCCTGTGACCTGCGTGGGTTTTCTCCAGGTGCTCCGGTTTCCTCCCACCCGCCAAAGATTTACAGGTTTGTAGATTCATTGGCTTGGGACAATTGTAAGTTAGTCCCTAGTATGTGTAGGTTAGTGTTGGTGTGCGGGGATCGCTGGACATGGCACAGACATGGTGGGCCGAAGGGCCTGTTTCCGCGCTGTATCTCTAAACTAAAAAAAGCTTTTCATTTTACCACGGCATATATGACAATAAACAAAACCATCTATTTAATTGAACACCACCATTACAGGTACGAAGCGAATTTACAGAAAACTCTGCTTTAAGTGTCGAATAGGTCAGGACACATTATTATCAACAATGCTGAATACAAGATTCAACTGTCAGCTCCTTATGCCAGTTTACCCACTAAACAAAAATCAGATTCATTTCTGGTTTATGGAGGGAGAGACAGATTATATTTTGCAATGATTTTTGGCAAGTGATAGTGGTGCGGTGAAGTAAGGGGAATGTGACTCTTGCTATTGAGGACGTGCAGCGTAGGTTTACTAGGTTAATTCCCGGAATGGCGGGACTGTCATATGTTGAAAGACTGGAGCGACTAGGCTTGTATACACTGGAATTTAGAAGGATGAAAGGAGATCTTATCGAAACATATAAGATTATTAAGGGGTTGGACACGTTAGAGGCAGGAAACATGTGCCCAATGTTGGGGGAGTCCAGAACCAGGGGCCACAGTTTAAGAATAAGGGGTAGGCCATTTAGAACTGAGATGAGGTAAACCTTTTTCAGTCAGAGACTTGTGAATCTGTGGAATTCTCTGCCTCAGAAGGCAGTGGAGGCCAATTCTCTGAATGCATTCAAGAGAGAGCTAGATAGAACTCTTAAGGATAGAGAAGTCAGGGGGTATGGGTAGAAGGCAGGAACGGGGTACTGATGGAGAATGATCAGCCATGATCACATTGAATGGAGGTGCTGGCTCGAAGGGCCGGATGGCTTCCACCTGCACCTATTGTCTATTGTCTATTGACTCATGGGGTTAGACAATAGACAATAGGTGCAGGAGTAGGCCATTCAGCCCTTCGAGCCAGCACCGCCATTCAATGCGATCATGGCTGATCACTCTCCATCAGTACCCCGTTCCTGCCTTCTCCCCATACCCCCTCACTCCGCTATCCTTAAGAGCTCTATCCAGCTCTCTCTTGAAAGCATCCAACGAACTGGCCTCCACTGCCTTCTGAGGCAGAGAATTCCACACCTTCACCACTCTCTGACTGAAAAAGTTCTTCCTCATCTCCGTTCTAAATGGCCTACCCCTTATTCTTAAACTGTGGCCCCTTGTTCTGGACTCCCCCAACATTGGGAACATGTTTCCTGCCTCTTATGTGTCCAATCCCCTAATTATCTTATATGTTTCAATAAGGTCCCCCCTCATCCTTCTAATCATCTGCAAATTTGCTAATGGTACTTTTAATCCCTTCGTCTAAGTCAGAGCCAGAATAGACTCAAAGGGCCGAATTGCCTCCTCCAGCGTTGTAGTGTGTCAACTGACTAGTATTTAGAAGTCTGGGTGATCTTATCCAGAGACTTGAGTTTGAATCATCTGGTATTAAAGGGATTTTTCTTTAAGTAATTTAATAAACTGGGAATAAAAAGCCTATGGCAGCGATCGGCAAGCATAAAACCACTGGATTTGTATGAAATCCCATTTGTTCCACTAATTCCTCTGTGGAAGATACGTCGTGACATCTCGAGGCATTGTGTACTGCCTTCCCACGCCGGTGGAGCAGTGCTGATCCCTTTGGCCGAGTCCAGGCCTTTATTTGACTCCAACCTCACCAGCAAAACTTTGCTTGTGGCCATTAGGAACAGGGTTGCCAACTGTCCCGTATTAGCCGGGACATCCTGTATTTTGGGCTAAATTGGCTTGTCCCGTACGGGACCACCCTTGTCCCGTATTAGGCCCGGGGGCACTGTAGGCCCGGACGCAGTAGGGAAAAAAACTACCGATGCTGGTTAAAATCTGTGCCTACCTTCCGGACAGTGTAGGTGAGGACAGAGTAGGCCCGGAGGTCCGGGCGCCGCCTATTGGAGGTTGCCTAGCAACCTGCCTTCCGGCCCGGGCGGCCGCCATTGGTAGATGAGGTCATGTGGGGCGCGGAGCGGTGACATCACCTTGTCCCGTATTTGGGAGTGCTATAGTTGGCAACCCTCATTAGGAATGAACATTAAATGTTGCTCGTGGCATTGGAAATCTTCTCAAAAACAGAGAATAGGCTGCCTGGGGTGTGATGTGGGCGAGGTCCTTGGTACGAAGATGGATCTCTGTCTTCACAAGGACTACGTGTGGCCACTTTCTACAGTGTTGCCAGTGGAGAGTTGTGAATCTGTGGAATTCTCTGCCTCAGAAGGCAGTGGAGGCCAATTCTCTGAATGCATTCAAGAGAGAGCTAGATAGAGCTCTTAAGGATAGCGGAGTCAGGGGGTATGGGGAGAAGGCAGGAACGGGGTACTGATTGAGAATGATCAGCCATGATCACATTGAATGGCTGGCTCGAAGGGCCGAATGGCTTCCACCTGCACCTATTGTCTATTGACTCATGGGGTTGCTTTGCTCAGAGCCAGAATAGACTCAAAGGGCCGAATTGCCTCCTCCAGCATTGTAGTGTGTCAACTGACTAGTATTTAGAAGTCTGGGTGATCTTATCCAGAGACTTGAGTTTGAATCATCTGGTATTAAAGGGATTTTTCTTTAAGTAATTTAATAAACCGGGAATAAAAAGCCTATGGCAGCGATCGGCAAGCATAAAACCACTGGATTTGTATGAAATCCCATTTGTTCCACTAATTCCTCTGTGGAAGATATGTCGTGACATCTCGAGGCATTGTGTACTGCCTTCCCACGCCGGTGGAGCAGTGCTGATCCCTTTGGCCGAGTCCAGGCCTTTATTTGACTCAAACCTCACCAGCAAAACTTTGCTCGTGGCCATTAGGAACAGGGTTGCCAACTGTCCCGTATTAGCCGGGACATCCTGTATTTTGGGCTAAATTGGCTTGTCCTGTACGGGACCGCCCTTGTCCCGTATTAGGCCCGGAGGTCCGGGCGCCGCCTAATGGAGGTTGCCTAGCAACCCGCCTCCCTGCCCGGGCGGCCGCCATTGGTGGATGAGGTCACGTGGGGGGCGGAGCGGTGACATCACCTTGTCCCGTATTTGGGAGTGCTATAGTTGGCAACCCTCATTAGGAATGAACATTAAATGTTGCTCGTGACATTGGAAATCTTCTCATAAAGAAATATGAAAATAAAATAAAAAAAATAATATGAAAGGGGGAATAGGCTGCCTGGGGTGGGACGTGGGCGAGGTCCTTGGTACGAAGATGGATCTCTGTCTTCACAAGGACTACGTGTGGCCATTTTCTACAGTGTTGCCAGTGGAGAGTTGTCAATCTGTGGAATTCTCTGCCTCAGAAGGCAGTGGAGGCCAATTCTCTGAACGCATTCAAGAGAGAGCTAGATAGAGCTCTTAAGGATAGCGGAGTCAGGGGATATGGGGAGAAGGCGGGAACGGGGTACTGATTGTGGATGATCAGCCATGATCACAATAGACAATAGGTGCAGGAGGAGGCCATTCGGCCCTTCGAGCCAGCACCGCCATTCAATGTGATCATGGCTGATCATTCTCAATCAGTACTCCGTTCCTGCCTTCTCCACATACCCCCTGATTCCGCTATCCTTAAGAGCTCTATCCAGCTCTCTCTTGAATGGCGGTGCTGGCTCGAAGGGCCGAATGGCCTCCTCCTGCACCTATTGTCTATTGAGAGGTAGATGGCCGGTGAATACGTTAGTTTAGTTTGTAGAGATACAGCACGTAAACAGGCCCTTCGGCCCACTGGCCGGCGACCCCTGTGCACCACCACTACCCTACAATACTAGGGACTGTTTTCAATGTTTATCAAAGCCAATTAACTTGCATAACTGAACGTCTTTGGAATGTGGGAGGAAACTGGAGCACCTGGAGAAAAGCAATGTGGTCACATGGAGAATGTACAAATTCGGTGCAGACAGCATCCACAATCAGGATCGAACATGGGTCTCCGGAGCTGTAAGGCAGCAACTCTATCGCTGCGCCATCGTGCCGACCCCCTACTAAATCGAATGCTTACAGGTGTATGGTAAAAGAGCATGCTGACTGGTTGAGTCATGCCCTGGTTTGGCAACTCGAACGCCCAGGAACGAAAAGCAGATTGTCCTAATTTGAGGAAGGACGTCCTTGCTATTGAGGCAGTGCAGCGTAGGTTCACCAGGTTAATCCCCGGGATGGCCGGACTGTCATATGAGGAAAGATTGGAAAGACTGGGCTTGTATTCACTGGAATTTAGAAGGATGAGAGGGGATCTTATGGAAACGTGTAAAATTATAAAAGGACTGGACAAGCCAGATGCAGGAAAAATGTTCCCAGTGTTGGGGGAGTCCAGAACAAGGGGCCACACAGTCTAAGAATAAAGGGGAGGCCATTTAAAACTGAGGTGAGAAATAACTTTCTCACCCAGAGAGTTGTGAATTTGTGGAATTCTCTGCCTCAGAGGGCAGTGGAGGCCAATTCACTGGATGAATTTAAAAGAGAGTTAAATAGAGCTCTAGGGGCTAGTGGAATCAGGGGATATGGGGAGAAGGCAGGCACGGGTTACTGATTGTGGATGATCAGCCATGATCACAATGAATGGCGGTGCTGGCTCGAAGGGCCAAATGGCCTCCTCCTGCACCTATTTTCTATGTTTCTAAGATTACAGAGATTGGTGGACACTGCCAGGTCCATCACAGGTACTAACTACCCCACCATTGAAGGGATCGAAAGGAGATGCACTCTCAAAAAGGAAGCCAATTAACATCAGAGACCCACACCACTCTGGCCACTCTCAATTCACTCCTACCATTGGGAAGAAGCTACAGGAGCCTGAAAACCATGCCTTCTCCCCATATCCCTTGATTCCTCTAGCCCCTAGAACTGCACACAATAAGTACTGGGTGCAGTTTTGGTCTCCAAATTTGAGGAAGGATATTCTTGCTATTGAGGACGTGCAGCGTAGGTTAATTCCCGGAATGGCGGCACTGTCATATGTTGAAAGACTGGAGCGACTAGGCTTGTATACACTAGAATTTAGAAGGATCAGAGGAGATCTTATCGAAATGTATAAGATTATTAAGGGGTTGGACACGTTAGAGGCAGGAAACATGTTCCCAATGTTGGGGGAGTCCAGAACCAGGGGCCACAGTTTAAGAATAAGGGGTAGGCCATTTAGAACGGAGATGAGGAAAAACATTTTCAGTCAGAGAGTGGTGAAGGTGTGGAATTCTCTGCCTCAGAAGGCAGTGGAGGCCAATTCTCTGAATGCATTCAAGAGAGAGCTAGATAGAGCTCTTAAGGATAGCGGAGTCAGGGGGTATGGGGAGAAGGCAGGAACGGGGTACTGATTGAGAATGATCAGCCATGATCACATTGAATGGCGGTGCTGGCTCGAAGGGCCGAATGGCCTCCTCCTGCACCTATTGTCTATAATGTTCATGCCACTGTTCGCTGCCCAAGTGAAACGTGAGATGCTGTTCCCCCAAATGGCATTTGTCCATTTAAAAGAGAGTTAGATAGAGCTCTAGGGCACATGTGTCAAACTCAAGGCCCGCCACGTCATTTTATGCGGCCCGCGAGAGCTTAATTGTCATTGGTCGTATATCTTTTAAGTCACAGACATTTTTAACTTTCAAACTCTCATTTCTCAACACATTGTCCACGTTGCTGCGCGTCTGGCGGCGGCACCACAGGCCTCTCCCTCCTCACTCGCACACACAAGATGGACGCCGTTAGTGGAGCCGCCCGCCTCCCCTCACTCTCCCACACCCCGGGGGGGGGGGGACACTGTCTCCCGAGCAGGAGGGAGATGGTCGGACTGATGGTCCTCATCCGTCCCTTCAACCCACGGGCACGGAGTCCTCGAGTCCCCCCTTCCACCGATGTCGGCGTCGACGAGGGCCGTCGCGACTTCAGACTGCGCGCCTCCCGCAGCGCCTCGCGCCTCTCCCCTCGCGCCTCTCCCCTCGCGACGCTCCCAGACCGGCCCCGCCCCCCAGACCGGCCCCGCCCCGCCCCCAGACCGGCCCCGCCCCCCAGACCGGCCCCGCCCCGCCCCCAGACCGGCCCCGCCCCCCAGACCGACCCCGCCCCCCAGACCGGCCCCGCCCGCCTCGAGTAGTCCCACCTCTCTGCTGCCCGACTCCAGTAGTCCGGAGCTCCCTCCTCCTCCCTGCACGCGCGGTAAGTGCCTTTCGCCGCCAACGGCTCCACGGAGGGGAGGGGACGTGGACGTGGGGCCGAGTGGGGGGAGGGGAGGGGAGGGGTGGGGGGGGGGAAGGGTGGGAGGGGGAGGGGGGAGGAGAGAATGGAATTATGGGGGTGGGGGGAGGAGAGAGTGGGGGAAAGGGGGGGGAGAGTGAGAGTGGGTGAGGAGAGAGTAGGGGGAGAGTGGGACTGGGGAGGGGGACAGTGGGGGTGGTTGGGAGAAGAGAGAGTGGGGGTGGGGGGAAGGGGAACAGTGGGGGTCAGGGAAGAGGGGGGAGGGAGGAGCAGAGAGTGGGGGTTGTTGGGAGAGTGGGACTGGGGAGGGGGGTGGGAGGAGCAGAGAGTGGGGGTGGGGGGAAGGGGAACAGTGGGGGTCAGGGAAGAGTGGGGGGGAAGGTGGGTGGGGGAATGGGACAGTGAGAGTGAAAGGGGTGAGGGAGGAGAGGGGGTGTGGGGGGTGGTGATGGGAAGAGAGTGGGGGTGGGAGGGAAGGGGGACTGAGGGTCAGGGAAAAGGGGAGAGTGGGGGGAGGGAGGGAAAGGTGGGTGATGGGGAAGGGGACAGTGAGAGTGAAAGGAGGGGGAGGGTGGGCGGAGGAGAGAGGGAGTGTGGGGGGAAGGACGGTGGTGGTGGTGGGGGGAAGAGAGTGGGGGGTAGGGGGAAGGGGGACAGTGGGGGTGGGGGACAGTGGAGGGGAGGGGGACGGTGAGAATGCAGGTGGGGCGAGTGGGTGGAGGGGAGAGTAGGGTTGGGAGGGGGTGAGGAGAGAGTGGGGGAGGCGGGGGTGGGTGAGGAGAGAGTGGGGCTGGGGAGGAGAGAATGGGGGGGTGGGGGAGGAGAGAGTGGTGGAATGGGGGGGTGGAGGAGAGTGCGAGTGGGGGTGGGAGGGAGAGTGGGGCTGGGGAGGAGAGAATGGGGGATGGGGGGAGGAGAGAGTGGTGGAATGGGGGGGTGGAGGAGAGTGCGGGTGGGAGGGAGAGTGCTACTGGGGAGGAGGGTGGGGTGGGGAGGAGGGAAGAGTGCGGGTGGGGAGAAGGGGACAGCAGGGGGGAGGAGGGGGTGTCGGTGGGGGATGAGAGAGTGGGGGTTGGGGAGAAAGGGGACAGTGGGGGTCAGGGAAGATGGGAGAGTGGGGGGTAGGGAGGGGAGGGCTAAGGAGGATTGAGTAGGGGGTTGAGGCTGCTACACCAATACAGGAGAGGCTTTGGGTCCAAGGTTCCTCGGTCACACCCTCTCCCCTTCCCTGTACCGCCTTTAATTACGCTCCCCTTCCCCTGGAGGAGCACGGCACCACAGTGAAGGAGGAAGAAGATGGCCGCTTTCCCCTCTCCCCTTTCCCTTCCTCACCCACCCCTCCCCTCCTCCCCCACCCCCCCCCCCATTTTTTTTTTAAAGAGACAATTTATTTTAAAGAAAAAACGCGATTTCCCCAGGTCGCAATGGAAACCCTACGAGGAACTTGTCAATGTGCTTACATATATTTCTACATTTATGTTAATGCATGTACAATATTTGTTCATTTCAATAAATAATAATCAAATGCAGACAGTTATTTAACAATATGTTAAAGATTAGTTACATTTATACAGTCTTACAGTTACAACCGGCCCTTTGAGGGCAACCATAATGCTGATGTGGCCCGAGGTGAAAATGAGTTTGACACCCCTGCGTTAGAGGCAAGAAACATGTTCCCAATGTCGGGGGAGTCCAGAACAAGGGGCCACAGTTTAAGAATAAGGGGTAGGCCATTTAGAACTGAGATGAGGAAAAACTTTTTCAGTCAGAGAGTTGTGAGTCTGTGGAATTCTCTGCCTCAGAAGGCAGTGGAGGCCAATTCTCTTAATGCATTCAAGAGAGAGCTAGATAGAGCTCTTAAGGATAGCGGAGTAAGGGGGCATGGGGAGAAGGCAGGAACGGGGTACTGATTGAGAATGATCAGCCATGATCACATTGAATGGCGGTGCTGGCTTGAAGGGCCGAATGGCCTCCTCCTGCACCTATTGTCTATTGTCTAAAACCGTGACCTCCAGGTTAAAAAACAACAAGCATCTTCCCAAAAAAACTCCACACTACACAACACTCACCTCAGCAACTATGAAGATAGAAACAAAATGCTGGAGTAACTCAGTGGGTCAGGCAGTATCTCTGGAGAAAAGGAATAGGTGACATTTCAGGTGGAGACCTTACTTCTGAAGAAGGGTCTGAAAAAGGATCTCGACCCAAAAAAGTCACCCATTCCTTCTCTCCAGAGATGCTGCCTGACCCACTGAGTTACTCCGGCATTTTGTGTCTGTCTTCGGTGTAAACATTTTGTCAGCAACCATGAACTGGTCTTTGGTTGCAGTAAGAATGCAATGTTTTGCAAAGTGTTACAGTTATTAATTTATTGGATTTTAAAGCAAAAATTTTGACATATTTTTACAAATTATTCACACCCGTCACGATATGTCATGTGTCCATGTTCTCCAGAGATACCGCCTGAGTTACTCCAGTACTTTGTGTCTTTTTTTGTAAATTATCATCAGCAGTTCGTCGTTTCCAAGAGAAACAAAAACAAGTTATCTTTCTGTTGTGAAGGAGGTGGGGGAGGAATGTATAAAACAGGGGAAATATCTCTGAAGAGAGTAACTTAGGCAGCATCTCTGGGGAAAAGGAATAGGTGAGGTTTCAGGTCGAGACCCTTCTTCAGACTGAGTGTCAGGGGAGAGGGAAAGTAGAAATATGAAGAGGTACAAAGACCAAATGAATGAATGAAAGGGCGGCACGGTAGCGCAGCGGTAGAGTTGCTGCTTTACAGCGAATGCAGCGCCGGCGACTCAGGTTCGATCCTGACTACGGGTGCTGCACTGTAAGGAGTTTGTACGTTCTCCCCGTGACCTGCGAGGGTTTTCTCCGAGATCTTCGGTTTCCTCCCACACTCCAAAGACGTACAGGTATGTAGGTTAATTGGCTGGGTAAATGTAAATATTGTCCCTAGTGGGTGTAGGATAGTGTTAATGTACGGGGATCGCTGGGCGGCACGAACTTGGTGGGCCGAAAAGGCCTGTTTCCGGCTGTATATATATGATATGATGATATGATATGAATGAATATGTTTATTGGCCCAGTATGTGCAGATACAAGGAATGTGCCTTGGTGCTCCGCTCAAAAATGACAACACAAACATACTGTTAACAATTAAGAATAAAGCATAAACACATCAAAACAATAAGGGTACAACATTACATAGAAACATAGAAAATAGGTGCAGGAGTAGGCCATTCGGCCCTTAGAGCCTGCACCGCCATTCAATATGATCATGGCTGATCATCCAACCCAGTATCCTGTACCTGCCTTCTCTCCATACCCCCTGATCCCTTTAGCCACAAGGGCCACATCTAACTCCCTCTTAAATATAGCCAATGAACTGTCCTCAACTACCTTCTGTGGCAGAGAATTCCACAGATTCACCACTCTCTGTGGGGAAAAAAACGTTCTTATCTCGGTCCTAAAAGACTTCCCCCTTATCCTTAAACTGTGACCTCTTGTTCTGGATTTCCCCAACATCGGGAACAATCTTCCCGCATCTAGCCTGTCCAACCCCTTAAGAATTTTGTAAGTTTCTATAAGATCCCCCCTCAATCTTCTAACGGTCTAAACATGTGGGTGAAAATAAACCAGAGCAAAAAAGAGACTACAGACTTTGGTTATTGAGTAGACAATAGACAATAGGTGCAGGAGGCTATTCGGCCCTTCGAGCCAGCACCGCCATTCAATGTGATCATGGCTGATCATTCTCAATCATTACCCCGTTCCTGCCTTCTCCCCATACCCCCTGACTCCGCTATCCTTAAGAGCTCTATCCAGCTCTCTCTTGAGTAAAACTATCACTCGTGGGAAAAAAATGTTTTTATGTCTGGCTGTGGCTGCTTTGACAGTCCGGAGTCGCCTTCCAGAGGGAAGTGCTTCGAAGAGTTTGTGGCCAAATGAACGAAAGATATGGAAAAGGACAAATCAAAGGCAGCAGCGATGATCAAGGAGAGGTGGAGCCCACAATGGTCCATTGTTGGCTGTGGGGAAGGTGATAGCGAGTGGAACAAAGAGTGAAACTAGCAGGACGACCAGGGTGGGGGACAGGGAATTGAGTGCGTTTAGTTCTGCATCGTTCCTACATCCACACACGGAGGCTCATACTTGCAAACCTTCATCCAAGCAGAAAGCAACGAGCTTTTAACACAAATAATTTAAACTTCCTGGAAACAGGAGAATATTACATTTTATGTTTGGTTAAAAGCCCAGGAATTTCACATGGTTCCAAGCTCGGTGCCAGCACACACAGTAAGCTTCTGTTTGTGGAGCAAAGCTGTAATCCAACAGGCGGCCTCCACCAGAGCCCCAGTCTACCCCCCTGATTGTGGTCATTTATTATTGCAGCTCAGCATCAGGCTGAACAAGGGACTCCTTCAATTCCACCGCACAAACTCACAGTGCCTCAGTGTAGAGGCGGCGCGGTGGCGCAGCGGTAGAGTTGCTGCCTCACAGCGCCAGAGACCAACCCGGCTTCCATCCCGACTACGGGTCCTGTCTGTGCAGAGTTTGTACGTTCTCCCCGTGACCTGCGTGGGTTTCCTCCGGGTGCTCCGGTTTCCTCCCGCACTCCAAAGACGTGCAGGTTTGGAGGTTAATTGGCTTTGGTAAAAATTGTTAATTGTCCTTAGTGCGTAGGGTAGTGTTGGTGTACGGGGTGATCGCTGGTCAACTCAGACTCGATGGGCCGAAGGGCCTGTTTCCACACTGTATCTCTAAAGTCACACAGAGAGTGGTGAGTCTGTGGAATTCTCTGCCACAGAAGGTAGTTGAGGCCAGTTCATTGGCTATATTTAAGAGGGAGTTAGATGTGGCCCTTGTGGCTAAAGGGATCAGGGGGTATGGAGAGAAGGCAGGTACAGGATACTGAGTTGGATGATCAGTCATGATCATATTGAATGGCGGTGCAGGCTCGAAGGGCCGAATGGCCTACTCCTGCACCTGTTTTCTAGGTTTTCTATGTTCTAAGTCTAAAGACACAAAGTGCTGGTGTAACTCAGCGGGTCAGGCAGCATCTCTGGAGGACATGGATGGGTGACGTTTCGGGTCAGGAGCCTTCTTCAGACTTTATGTTCTCCAAAAATGCTGTCTGACCCACTGAACCAGTCTGAAGAAGGGTCTCGACCCGAAACGTCGCCCGTTCCTTCTCTCCTGAGATGCTGCCTGACCTGCTGAGTTGCTCCAGCATTTTGTGAGTAAATACTGACCTACTGAGTTACTCCAGCACTTTGTGTCTTTTTTTTTGTGAACCAGTATCTGCAGTTCCTCGCTTGAACAGGGAGAAAACAGGACTTGCCCGCCCGTCCCTCTGCGCAAACAAGGAACTGCAGATACTGGTTTACAAAAAAAGACACAAAGTGCTGGAGTAACTCAACCGGTCAGACAGTATCCCTGGAGAGCATGGATCGGCGACGTTTCGGGTCGGGACCCTTCTGCTGACTTCATGTTCTGCAGAGATGCTGCCTGACCCGCTGAGTTACTCCAGCACTTTGTGTCCTTGGTGCAGCCAACGCCAAGGCTCTGTGGGGGAGGGCCACAGTCTAGGGTTGCCTCTGCTGGTGGACATTGGGGTCCAGTGAGATCACCCCTCAAACAAGGGCAGGGGGACCACCCCAGGGGGCCACAAGAGTGGCAAGGGTGTTCTGTTTGGTTTAAAGGGCATGCAGCGTAGGTTTACTAGGTTAATTCCCGGAATGGCGGAACTGTCGTATGTTGAAAGACTGGAGCGACTAGGCTTGTATACACTGGAATTTAGAAGGATGAGAGGGGATCTTATCGAAACGTATAAGATTATTAAGGGGTTGGACACGTTAGAGGCAGGAAACATGTTCCCAATGTTGGGGGAGTCCAGAACAAGGGGCCACACAGTTTAAGAATAAGGGGTAGGCCATTTAGAACTGAGATGAGGAAAAACCTTTTCAGTCAGAGAGTTGTGAATCTGTGGAATTCTCTGCCTCAGAAGGCAGTGGAGCCCAATTCTCTGAAAGCATTCAAGAAAGAGCTAGATAGAGCTCTTAAGGATAGCGGAGTCAGGGGGTATGGGGAGAAGGCAGGAACGGGGTACTGATTGAGAATGATCAGGCATGATCACATTGAATGGCGGTGCTGGCTCGAAGGACTGAATGGCCTCCTCCTGCACCTATTGTCTATTGTCTATTGTCTAAGATAGGTGTGAACAAGACAAAGTCTGACACTAAAGAATGCATATATTTAGACTTTCTATCATGGGCCTCCTCCCTTGTCATGGTGAGGCCCAGCGCAAATTGGAGGAACAGCACCTTATATTTCGCTTGGGCAGCTTACACCCCAGCGGTATGAACATTGACTTCTCTAACTTCAGGTAGTCACTGATTCCCCTCTCTCTTCACTTCCCTTTCCCAGTTCTCCCACTAGTCTTCCCGTCTCCGACTACATCCTATCTTTGTCCCGGCCCCCTCCCCCCCTGACATCAGTCTGAAGAAGGGTCTCGACCCGAAACGTCACCCATTCATTCTCTCCCGAGATGGTGCCTGACCCGCTGAGTTACTCCAGCGTTTTGTGTCAACATATATTTAGACGCTGGGAATGCCTTAAGAGTTTTTTCCACTGTTTTTGTTTTGTAGATATTTTTATTCTGAATGAATGTTTATTTTTGGTTAAAAACATTAATGCTTAGAAGGAGCAAGGCCTCTCCCAATGCTGCCGATCTCATTGCTGGTGTGGCTTAACTTTGACTAAGTCAACCAGCTTCGTCTAGAAGTGTTGATGGCAACTCAAGAGAGTGAGCTGGATAGAGCTCTTAAGGATAGCGGAGTCAGGGGTATGGGGAGAAGGCAGGAACGGGGGTACTGATTGAGAATGATCAGCCATCATCACAATTGAATGGCGGTGCTGGCTTGAAGGGCCGAATGGCCTCCTCCTGCACCTATTGTCTATTGTCTAACTCACCCACTACCCATGGACCAACGTTAGAGTTACAACTGAGACAGCAAAGGGTTCCATCAAGGAGACGTAGCACAAAGAAACAGACCTACTGAATCCGCACTGACAATCAATCATTGACTATCACAATATTTATTCACAAAATGCTGGAGTAACTCAGCAGGTCAGGCAGCATCTCGGGAGAGAAGGAATGGGCGACGTTTCGGGTCGAGACCCTTCTTCAGACTGACCAACGTCGCCCATTCCTTCTCTCCTGAGATGCTCCCTGACCTGCTGAGTTACTCCAGCATTTTGTGAATAAATACCTTCGATTTGTACCAGCATCTGCAGTTATTTTCTTACATCTACTATCACAACATTTAAGAAGCATTTAGACAGGTACATGGTTAAGATATGTTTAGTGGGATACTAGACCAAGTGGACCCGTTGGGCCCAAACCTCTCCTGCATTGGTGTAGCCCCCTCTCCGTCCCCCCTCCCCGTCCCCCCTCTCCCCTCCCTCCCCCCTCCCCTCACCTTCCCTTCCCCCCTACTCCATCCCCCTCAACCCCCCTTATCCTCCCTCCACCCCTCCCTCCCCCTCCCTCCCTAGGAGATAGATTTAAATTTAAATGCGATTAACTTAAAAAATATAACACCGATTTCAATGAAACCTCTTCCATTAGCACCAAAGGGACGACGGTGAGTGAGGTGGGCCTAAAATTGTCGCGCTGTCGCGTACCGTTTTGGCTGTAGTTCAGGAACAAACAAACAAACAAAGGAGAGTTTTAGTATATAGATGGGCCAAATGCAGTTAGGTGGGATTAGAGTAGATGTTCAGCTCAGTTGAGTTTATTGTCGTGTGTACCGAGGTACAGTGAAAAGCTTTTGCTGCGTGCTAACCAGTCAGCGGAAAGACAATACATGATTACAATCGATCCATTTACAGTGTACATGGGACATGATATGAGAAGCATGTTTAGATAAGGGAATAGCGTTTAGAATACTGTGGCATGTTGGCCGGCTGGGCAAGTTGGGCCAAAAGGTCTGTTTTCATACTGTAGGAATCCCCACTCAGTATTTAAAAGACACTAGGACCGGCATGTAAGGTTTAG
The DNA here is from genome assembly GCF_053455715.1 of Rhinoraja longicauda. Classification (NCBI taxonomy): domain Eukaryota; kingdom Metazoa; phylum Chordata; class Chondrichthyes; order Rajiformes; family Arhynchobatidae; genus Rhinoraja; species Rhinoraja longicauda. Next base: position 6,346,658 of record NC_135989.1, read on the forward strand.
AAGGATACGTGCCAAACGCAGGGAATGGGACTAGCTTACATGGCAGATCTTGGCCACTATTGCCCAATAACACCAAATGGGAAGGTCTAGAGGGATTATGGGCCAAACGCAGGCAGGTGGGACTAGTGTGGATGGGGCATGTTGGTCGGCATGGACAAGTTGGGAGGAAGGGCCTGTTTTCATTCTCTCTCTCTCTCTCATTCTCTCTCTCTCTCTCTCTCTTTCATTCTCTCTCTCTCTCTCTCTCTCTCTCTCTCTCTCTCTCTCTCTCTCTCTCTCTCTCTCTCTCTCTCTCTCTCTCTCTCTCTTTCATTCTCTCTCTCTCTCTCTCTCTCTCTCTCTCTCTCTCTCTCTCTCTCTCCCTCTTCCTCTCTCTCCCTCTTCGTCTCCCTATTCCTCTCCCTATTCCCCCCTCTCTCTCCCTCTCCCCATCCCCCCCTCTCCCTCTCCCTATTCCCCCCTCTCTCTCTCTCCCTCTCTCCCTCTCCCTCTCCCTCTCTCCCTGTCTCTCATTTCATTTTACTTTCCCCGCATTCTCATCAACTGCCCCCAGATTCTACCCGACACATTAACCACCAATTAACCCTCCAACCCGCGCCACCTTGGGATGTGGGAGGAAAGCAGAACACCCGAGAGAAAGAAAAGAGAGAACGTGCAAACTCCACACAGACAGTCAGGACTGGACCTGTGCCTCTGGCACTGTGAGGCATTGGGCCTGCCAACCGCACTACCCACTGCCATCGCGGATGAGTTATATTTTTAACCAAGCATTTACTGCAGAGATTATAAACAGCAATATGGAAAATTACTTAAGGATTCCCTGCCCACAGAAATGCAAGGCATTAGGAATAGAATTTAACATGTGCAGGATAACCTTTCCACACAAAGGGTGGTGGGTGTATGGAACCAGCTGCCAGAGGAGGTAGTTGAGGCTGGGAATATCCCAACATTTAAGAAACAGTTAGACAGGTACATGGATAGGACAGGTTTGGAGGGATATGAGCCAAACGTGGGCAGGTGGGACTAGCGTAGCTGGGACACGTTGGCCGGTGCGGGCAAGTTGGGCCGAAGGGCCTGTTTCCACACTGTATCACTCTACGACTCTAAATGCAATCCGACAATGACCTCTTTCTCAAAACATCTCTTGCGGTTTTACGACAATCCAATAACTTCAAACTATTTAACACAAAAACAAAAACCGCTGGAAACATTCAGCAGGTCAGAATGTTTCCGTCATTTTCCGATTTTATTTTAGACGTGAACATACAGTGGGTGGAGGGATATGAATCATATGCAGGCAGATGATGTTGGTTTAACTTGGCATGATGTTTGGCACACATATTGCGGGCTAAACGGCCTGTTCCTAAGCCTGTGCTGTTCAACGTTGTCTTTCCAGCATCTGCAGTTCATATAAAATTTCATCTTCAAGTTACCTGTCGTGATCCGAACATTTCTCGGGATTTGAAAACGATCTGAAATTAAATGTTATTTTTGATCAAGTCAAGTCAATTTTATTTGTATAGCACATTTAAAAACAACCCACGTTGACCAAAGTGCTGTACATCTGATTAGGTGCTAAGGAAAACAAAATGAAACATACAGTAGGAGTGAGATGGCTTTTACATTCATCCTGTGTGAAAAGGTGTTGGAGATGATGGTTTACACCGAAGATAGACACAAAATGCTGGAGTAACTCAGCGGGTCAGGCAGCATCTCTGGAGAAAGAGGAATGAATGAATGAATGAATGAATAAGTTTATTGGCCAAGTATGTGCATATACAAGGAATATAAGAAAATAACTGCAGATCCTGGTACAAATCGAAGGTATTTATTCACAAAATGCTGGAGTAACTCAGCAGGTCAGGCAGCATCTAAATGTCTCGACCCGAAACGTCACCCATTCCTTCTCTCCTGAGATGCTGCCTGACCTGCTGAGTTACTCCAGCATTTTGTGAATAAATACCTGCATATAGAAGGAATGTGCCTTGGTGCTCCGCTCACAAATGACAACACAAACATACAGTTAACAATTAAGAATAAAGCATAACCACATCAAAACAATAAGGATACAACATTACGGTCTAAACATGTGGGTGAAAATACACCAGAGCAAAAAAGACACTACAGACTTTGGTTATTGAGTAGAACTATCACTTGCGGAAAAAAGCTGTTTTTATGTCTGGCTGTGGCTGCTTTGACAGTCCGGAGTCGCCTTCCAGAGGGAAGTGCTTCAAAGAGTTTGTGGCCAGGGTGAGAGGGGTCAGAGATGATCTTGCCCGCTCGCTTCCTGGCCCTTGCAGTGTACAGTTCGTCAATGGGGGGGAAGGTTGCAGCCAACAACCTTCTCAGCTGTGCGAACGATCCGTTGCAGCCTCCGGATGTCGTGCTTGGTGGCTGAGCCAAACCAGACCATGATGGAGAAGGTGAGGACGGACTCAATGATAGCAGTATAGAATGGGTGACGTTTCGGGTCGAGACCCTTCTGCCTGGATTGTAAACATCGATGGCTGGATTGGTCCTACAATATGCTAATGCACCACTTCCAGCTCTGGGATCAGAGTCCATAAGACCATAAGACATAGGAGCACAATTAGGCCATTCGGCCCAATGAGTCTGCTCCACCATTCTATCACCACGATCTATTTTTCCCTCTCAACCACATTCTCCTGCCATCTCCCCACAACCCCTGACACCCTTACTAATGAAGAACCTATTAATCTCCACTTTAAAAATATTCAATGACTTGGCCTCCTCAGCCATGCGTGGCCATGAATTCCACAGATTCACCACCCTCTGGCTAAAGATATTCCTCCCTGTCTCCATTCTAATACTCTGAGGCTGTGCCCTCTGGTCCGAGACAATCCCACTACTGGAAACTTCCTCTCCACATCCACTCTATCCAAGCCTTTCATTATATGGTAAGTTTCAATGAGGTCCCCCCTCATCCTTCTAAACTCCAGTGAGTACAGGCCCAGTGCCGACAAACGCTCATCATATGTTAACCCACTCAATCCCGGGATCATTCTCATAATCTTCCTCTGAACCCATCACAGTGCTTGGGTATCGAACCATTGGCAATAACTTTGTGTCGTATGAAGAGGATGTCGTCTCCCAGATGGGACATTAAAATGACCCACCCAATCACCGTCATTCTTTGTCGCAGAGTTTAGTTTAGTTTGGAGATACAGCGCGGAAACGGGCCCTTCAGCCCACCGAGTCCACACCGACCAGCGATCCCAGCACACTAACACTATCCTACACACACACAGGACAATTTAGATATTTTTTTTAGATTTAGATTTAGAGATTTAGAGATACAATAGACAATAGACAATAGAAAATAGGTGCAGGAGAAGGCCATTCGGCCCTTCGAGCCAGCACCAACATTCAATGTGATCATGGTTGATCATTCTCAATCAGTATCCCGTTCCTGCCTTCTCCCCATACCCCCTGACTCCGCTATCCTTAAGAGCTCTATCTAGCTCTCTCTTGAATGTATTCAGAGAATTGGCCTCCACTGCCTTCTGAGGCAGAGAATTCCACAGATTCACAACTCTCTGACTAAAAAAGTTTTTCCTCATCTCTGTTCTAAATGGCCTACCCCTTATTCTTAAACTGTGGCCCCTGGTTCTGGACTCCCCCAACATTGGGAACATGTTTCCTGCCTCTAACGTGTCCAACCCCTTAATAATTTTATACGTTTCGATAAGATCCCCTCTCATCCTTCTAAATTCCAGTGTATACAAACCTAGTCGCTCCAGTCTTTCAACATATGACAGTCCCGCCATTCCGGGAATTAACCTAGTAAACCTACGCTGCACGCCCTCAATAGCAAGATAGCAATACAGCGCGGAAACAGGCCCTTCGGCCCACCGAGTCCGCGCCGCCCAGCGATCCCCGCACATTAACACTATCCTACACACACTAGGGACAATTTCTACATTTACCCAGTCCATTAACCTACAAACCTGTACGTCTTTGGAGTAATTTACATTTACACCAAGCCAATTAACCTACAAACCTGTATTTAGGGGATGAGAGGATATCGTATTGAAAATATATAAGATTATTAAGGGGTTGGACACGTTAGAGGCAGGAACCATGTTCCCAATGATTGGGGGAGACCAGAACCAGGGGCCACAGTTTTAGAATAAGGGGTAGGCCATTTAGGACTGAGATGAGGAAAAACTTTTTCAGTCAGAGAGTTGTGAATCTGATGGGGGGGGGGGGGGTCAAGAACTAAAAATGGACCCTGTGTCCACTGTGACTGCCCAGCCAGCGTTTGTAAGCGGACGTGTGCTAAACAGCTCAGACAGCAGTTCATATCATATCATATCATATACAGCCGGAAACAGGCCTTTTCGGCCCTCCAAGTCCGTGCCTCCCAACGATCCCCGTACATTAACACTATCCTACACCCACTAGGGACAATTTTTACATTTACCCAGCCAATTAACCTACAAACCTGTACGTCTTTGGAGTGTGGGAGGAAACCGAAGATCTCGGAGAAAACCCACGCAGGTCACGGGGAGAACGTACAAACTCCTTACAGTGCAGCACCCGTAGTCAGGATCGAACCTGAGTCTCCGGCGCTGCATTCGCTGTAAAGCAGCAACTCTACCGCTGCGCTACCGTGCCGCCATGTGCGATATTCAACCGTAGAGACTGTAATGAGTACTTTGTAAGTCTGTCGGCAGCAGATATACTTTGTGTGTTGTCTGCAAAGATTAACAATGTGTTTCACTCTCCCCAGATACATGTGACAATAAAGTATCGTTGGATGATTGAATCATTGAATCTTCCCGGCTTCGGGAAGTAAACGCTGATCACAATAGACAATAGGTGCAGGAGGAGGCCATTCAGCCCTTCGAGCCAGCACCAACATTCAATGTGATCATGGCTGATCATTCTCAATCAGTACCCCGTTCCTGCCTTCTCCCCATACCCCCTGACTCCGCTATCCTTAAGAGCTCTATCCAGCCCTCTCTTGAATGCGGGAAGCAGCAGCAGCGGGATTCTGCAGGACTCTCTGCGTGCGTTGCCAGAGTGACAACAATGACTGCGATCCAACATTAATTCATTGGCGTTCGAGTGTCTCTGGCAGCCTCCAGGATGTGCATGGTGTAAGAGGATGAAGGGCTGTACACGGGTCGTGTAAATGCATTATAGTGAGGGATGCAGCAATAAGATCCAAAGGTCATGTGATAGGAGCAAAATTAGGCCGTTCGGCCCATCGAGTCCACTCCGCCATTCAATCATGGCTGATCTATCTCCCTCCCAACCCCATTCTCCCGCCTTCTCCCCGTAACGCCCTGACACCCGCACTAGTCAAGAATCTATCCATCTCTGCCTTACAAATACCCAACAACTTGGCCTCCTCAGCCTAATGATGGGCTGTGTGAGTGTATTACAGTAAGCCATGTGCAATGTTTGGCTGAGGCGGGGGTCTCGGCAGTTGGGCTAAGATAGATGGGCCGCGTCGCTGAGCACCAAGGGGGGCCTGGTGTGAGGGGTAGGGTTGCCAACTGTCCCTTATAAGCCGGGACATCCATATATTGGGCTAAATTGGTTTGTCCCGTACAGGCCCACCCTTGTCCCCTATTAGGCCTGTGGGGCGCTGTAGGCCTGGGCAGTGTAGGCCCGGACAGTGTAGGCCCGGACAGTGTAGGCCCGGACAGTGTAGGCCCGGACAGTGTAGGCCCGGATACTGTAGGCCCTGACACTGTAGGCCCAGACGCCGCTGTAGGCCCGGACGGACAGTGTAGGCCCGGACAGTGTAGGCCCAGACAGTGTAGGCCCGGACAGTGTAGGCCCGGACAGTGTAGGCCCGGATACTGTAGGCCCGGTACAGTGTAGGCCCGGATGGTGTAGGCCCGGACAGTGTAGGCCCAAACAGTGTAGGCCCAGAGCACAAGGCGCCGCCTAACGGAGGTTGCATAGCAACCCAACTCCCGGCCCGGGCGGCCGCCATTGGTGGAGCGGGAGCACGTGGCCACTGGCTGGGTGAGGTCACGTGGGGCGCGGGGCGGTGACGTCACCTTTTGTCCCTTACTTGGGAGTGAGAAAGTTTGCAACCCTAGTGGGGGGGGGACTGCCGAGAACGAGTGAGGACCCGATGGAGAGATGGTAGGGGCTGACGAGGAAGGGACCACGATTAGTCCCTTCTGAAGTCTGAAGAGGGGCCCCGACTTGAATCATCTGACGGGCCCACGGTCGGACAAGGACGCACTGCAAAGAGAACAAAGATGGACCCGGCCTGGGGGGGGTTTAGTAAAATTGCAATTGTCCCTAGTGTGTATAGGATAGTGTTAGTGTGCGGCGATCACTTGTCGGTGTGGACTCAGTGGGCCGAAGGGCCTGTTTCCGCGCTGTATCTCTGAACTAAAAACTAAATGAAACTAAAATAAATATCATAATTGTAATTCTGTAAAAAACACGTCAATATTCATTCAAAACCATCAATCTGAAAAAGTACTAACTTGTTTCTCCCGTGTCCCAGTTGTAGTGAAGGATCTCGGACATGAAATGTTAATTCTGCTTCACTCTTCACAGATGCTGCCTGACCTGCTGTGTGTTTCCAGCATTTCATGCTTTTAATTTCAGCTTTTTAGCATCTTCTTGAGTCTTTTGATTTTCGTTCACCAATTTCCTACAATTAACCTACAGACCTGCACGTCTTTTGAGTGTGGGACGAAACTGGAGCACCCGGAGAAAGCCCACGCAGGTCACGGGGAGAACGTACAAACTCCACACAGACAGCACCCGTAGTCAATATCGAAACTGGCTCTCTGGTGCTGCGAGACTGCAACTCTACCACTGTGCCGCCAACTTTGCACAAGTTTGCAAACTTTGCACAAATTAATAAACATCTGAAAGTGACCGACAGTTTAATCATCAGATTCTGAAGAAGGGTCTCGACCTGAAACATCTTCCGTCCATTCCCTCCACAGTGGCTGGTAACATTACCAGCAAAGTTGTGCTCCTCTGCTAAAGTACCAATTCGAGTTAGACATAGAAAACATAGAAAATAGGTGCAGGAGTAGGCCATTCGGCCCTTCGAGCCTGCACCGCCATTCAATATGATCATGGCTGATCATCCAGCTCAGTATCCCGTACCTGCCTTCTCTCCATACCCCCTGATCCCTTTAGCCACAAGGGCCACATCTAACTCCCTCTTAAATATAGCCAATGAACTGGCCTCAACTACCTTCTGTGGCAGAGAATTCCACAGATTCACCACTCTCTGTGTCAAAAAAAACGTTCTCATCTCGGTCCTAAAAGACTTCCCCCTTATCCTTAAACTGTGACCCCTTGTTCTGGACTTCCCCAACATCGGGAACAATCTTCCTGCATCTAGCCTGTCCAACCCCTCAAGAATTTTGTAAGTTTCTATAAGATCCCCCCCTCAATCTTTTAAATTCCAGCGAGTTGAAGATAGACATGAAAAACTGGAGTAACTCAGCGGGTCAGACAGCATCTCTGGAGAAAAGGAATGGGAGACGTTTTAGGTCGAGACCCTCAAGTTGTTCCCAGTTTGTGAATGGACTTCCATCTGATTTGGGAATCCATTTTAAGAGTTTGACTGATCTGAGTTGCAGGATTGTCTCTGACCAGCAAGGGGAGCTGTTGGACCTACTTGTGTTAAAAGTCAAGTCAAGTCAATTCAATTTTATATGTACGGCACATTTAAAAACAACCACGTTGACCAAAGTGCTGTACATCAATTCATGTACTAAGAAACGAACATACAATGGCACACAAACATAACAGCACATACATAAACAGTTCACAGCGCCCCCTCAGAGGGCCTCAAACGCTAGGGAGTAGAAATAGGTTTTGAGCCTGGACTTAAAGGAGTGGATGGAGGGGGCAGTTCTGATGGGGAGAGGGATGCTGTTCCACAGTCTAGGAGCTGCAACCGCAAAAGCGCGGTCACCCCTGAGCTTAAGCCTAGACCGCGGGATAGTCAGTAGCCCCAAGTCGGCCAACCTGAGGGACCTGGAGATAGAGTGGTGGGTTAGAAGATTTTTGATATGGGGGTGGGGGGGCAAGCCCGTTTAGGGCTTTGTATGTGAATAGGAGGAGCTTGAAGTTGAAGAGGCCAGAATCAGGGTGATGTGGTCCCTTTTACGGGTACCCGTCAGGAGTCTCGCTGCGGCGTTTTGGACCAATTGCAGGCGGGACTGGGATGATTGGCTGATCCCAGTGTATAGGGAGTTGCAGTAGTCTAGGCGGGAGGAAATGAATGCAGGAGGGAAAAGTTATCAGGAAATGTTCATTTAGAGTTAGGTAAAACTAGGTGACCGAGGACCTGTTGCCGGCTGGGGACTCTCCCCCTGGGTCAGGGGCAGGCGAGGGGGGAGAGGAAAGGGGAGAGGGAGCCACTCACCCCGGCCCCGGGCGGCCATGGCACCGGCCAGCAGCAGGAGAGCGGCCACAACGCGCTGCCCCATGTTCGTCCTGCTGGCGGCCATCTTCTTTGACCCTCTGCCGCTGCACTGCACCATGGGAGGAAGGTCAGGCGCAGGACATGCCGGGGATGGGTGCCGGTCCTCCCGGTGGGGGGGGGGGGGGGGGGGGGGGAGCGCATTTATTAAAGTTTATTAAATTAATTAAAATGTAATGAATCTTGATCAATGCACACCGCAGGCGAATGGTGAGTAAGGTGGGCCTAAATGTGTTACGCTATCGTGTACCGATTTGGCTGCATTTCAGGAACAAACAAACATACAAATATATATATAAGTTACGAGTTTTAGAAATATACTAGCAAAGAGGGCCCGTTGGGCCCGTCCCCACACCCCTCATTCTCTCCTCCCCCAGCCCCACTCTTACTCTCCAAGTGTGCCACACCCCCCATTCTCACCTCCCCCAACCCCAATCTTACTCTCCCCACACCCCCCCTTTCCCCACGACCTCCCCTTTTCCCAGTACCCCTATTCCCCCACCAACAAGCCCCCTCCGGACGACCCCTGTTGTCCCCCTCCCCAGTCCCCATTCTCAGACCCCGCCACCATTCTCTCTCCCCCAGACACACTCTTACTCTCCCCCACCCCCACTTTCGCCAGCACACCCCTTTCCCCTACTCTCTCTTGCCCCCAGCACCAACAGGTCGGGGGGGGGGGGGGGGGGGAGCGCATCAGTGAAAGGTCCGGGGGGGGGGGGGGGGATAGCGGGGAGAGGATCTCCCGGGTGTGGGAGAGAGGAGAGAAGCAAGGGGAGAGAGGGGCACAGACGCACAGCAGCGCCATGCTGAAAGCCTTCAATAAATCAGTAGGAGGGGGGTGCATGGGCATTTTGACGTCACACGCTGAAGGCCATGGAAAAGACGGCTGGAATTTTTTTTTAAAACCTAAAACCTCTGTAACTTAAAAAATATACGACCGAATTAAATAACAATATCATTTTCGGCAAGCGTCCAGCGGTGTGATTAAGGCGGTGCAAAAATTGTGGCGCTACGGTTCACCGTTTTGCAGAAATCAGCCGAAATCACTGTTACAAATATACATACAAGTCAGAGTTTTAGTAAGATTAGATAGAGTGTAAGAAAATAACTGCAGATGCTGGTACAAATCGAAGGTATTTATTCACAAAATGCTGGAGTAACTCAGCGGGTCAGGCAGCATCTCAGGAGGGAAGGAACGGGCGACGTTTCGGGTCGAGACCCTTCTTCAGACTGAGAGTCAGGGGAGAGGGAGACACCGAGATAAGGTAGGGTAAGGAAGTCCCTTCCTTCTCTCCAGGGATGCTGCCTGTCCCGCTGAGTTACTCCAGCATTTTGTGTCTATCTTTGGTTTTAACCAGGATCTGCAGTTCCTTCCTACACCTGACTCTCCCCTCTCCCTTTTGTATCATGACTTCCGTCGTTGGCACAGAAGTTTATTATAGAGTCACTGCCTTCAATGAAGAAGCTGGGAAGAGGCCGGAGAAGATGGAGGAGGATGTTTAGAGTGTAGAGATACAGCATGGAAACAAGCCCCTTCGGCCCATCAACTCCACGTCGACCATCCATCACCCATTCACACTAGTTCTGTGTTATCCCACTTTCTCATCCACTCTCTACACACTGTACAGATACCTAGGTACAGCACCAGGTACAGCTCCAGGTACAGCACCAGGTACATCACTAGGTACAGCACCAGGTACAGCACCAGGTACAGCTCCAGGTACAGCACCAGGTACAGCACTAGGTACATCACCAGGTACAGCTCCAGGTACAGCACCAGGTACAGCACCAGGTACATCACCAGGTACAGCACCAGGTACAGCACCAGGTACAGCATCAGGTACAGCTCCAGGTACAGCTCCAGGTACAGCTCCAGGTACAGCACTAGGTACAGCTCCAGGTACATCACTAGGTACAGCACCAGGTACAGCACCAGGTACAGCACTAGGTACAGCACCAGGTACATCACCAGGTACAGCACCAGGTACAGCACCAGGTACAGCACTAGGTACAGCACCAGGTACAGCACCAGGTACAGCACCAGGTACATCACCAGGTACAGCACCAGGTACAGCATCAGGTACAGCTCCAGGTACAGCTCCAGGTACAGCTCCAGGTACAGCATCAGGTACAGCTCCAGGTACAGCTCCAGGTACAGCTCCAGGTACAGCACTAGGTACAGCTCCAGGTACATCACCAGGTACAGCACTAGGTACTGCACCAGGTACAGCACCAGGTACAGCACCAGGTACATCACTAGGTACTGCACCAGGTACAGCACCAGGTACAGCACCAGGTACAGCACCAGGTACAGCACCAGGTACATCACTAGGTACAGCACCAGGTACAGCACCAGGTACAGCACCAGGTACATCACCAGGTACAGCACCAGGTACAGCACCAGGTACAGCACCAGGTACATCACCAGGTACATCACTAGGTACAGCACCAGGTACAGCTCCAGGTACAGCACCAGGTACAGCACCAGGTACAGCACCAGGTACAGCACCAGGTACATCACTAGGTACAGCACCAGGTACAGCACCAGGTACAGCACCAGGTACAGCACCAGGTACAGCACCAGGTACAGCACCAGGTACAGCACCAGGTACAGCACCAGGTACAGCACCAGGTACAGCACCAGGTACAGCATCAGGTAATGTAAGAAAATAACTGCAGATGCTGGTACAAATCGATGGTATTTATTCACAAAATGCAATAGATGAGGTTGGAGGAGGTGCAGGTGAACCTCTGTCTCACCTGTACCTCCTCCAACCACGCCTATTGCATCCGCTGCTCCAGATGTCAACTTCTTTACATCGGCGAAACCAAACGCAGGCTCGGCGATCGTTTCGCTCAACACCTTCGCTCAGTCCGCCTTAACCAACCTGATCTCCCGGTGGCTGAGCACTTCAACTCCCCCTCCCACTCCCAGTCTGACCTTTCTGTCATGGGCCTCCTCCAGTGCCATAGTCTCTACAGCACTGAAGAAGGGTCTCGACCCGAAACGTCACCCATTCCTTCTCTCCTGAGATGCTGCCTGACCTGCTGAGTTACTCCAGCATTTTGTGAAGAAAAGGTAGGAGGTCAGTGTAAGCGTTGACATTGGATGCCATTGCAAGTCTGGAGATGGGTAAAGGACTTTAAAGATGAAAGCAATATTCTAATCGGAACCAAGAACAAGCGAGGGACCTGTTGGTGTTGAACAATGCACGCCCCCAAACAGTGAGCGTGGTGCAGGAAAGGAAATTTGCATCGAATTTCAGAAAGAGGCCATAATCTTGCTTCCATTTACTCCATCTACACTTCATTCTACCCTCGGCAAGGCCATCAGCATAATGAAGGACCAGTCTCACCCCAGTCACTCCCTCCTACTCCCTCTCCCATCAGGCAAGAGGTCCAGAAGTGTGAAAACGAATACCTCCAGTTTCAGTAGGGGTTGCCAACTCCCTCACTCCTAAATAAGGGACGAGGTGACGTCACCGCCCTGCTCCCCACGTGTCCTCACCCAGCCAGTGGCCACGTGCTCCCGCTCCATCAATACCCCTAACGGGGTACTGATTGGGAATGATCAGCCATGACCACATTGAATGGTGGTGCTGGCTCGAAGGTCCGAATGGCCTACTCCTGCACCTATTGTCTATTGCAACCTCCGTTAGGCGACGCCTGGGCCTACGGGCCTACACTGTCCAGACCTACACTGTCCGGACCTACATTGTCTGGACCTACAGCATCCGGACCTAAAGCGTCCGGGCCTACAGCGTCCGGGCCTACAGCGTCTGGGCCTACAGCGTCTGGGCTACAGCGTCTGGGCCTACAGTGTCCGGGCCAACAGCGTCTGGGCCTACAGCGTCTGGGCTACAGCATCTGGACCTACAGCGTCTGGGCCTACAGCATCTGGGCCTACAGCGTCTGGGCCTACAGCGTCTGGGCTACAGGATCTGGGCCTACAGCATCTGGGCCTATAGCGTCTGGGCCTACAGCGTCTGGGCCTAATACAGGACAAGGGCAAACCAATTTAGCCCAAAATATGGGATGTCCCGGCTAATACGGGACAGTTGGCAACCCTAAGTTTCAGGGACAGTTTCTTCCCAACTGTTATCAGGCAACTGAACCATCGTACCACCAGCTAGAGGGCAATCCTGACCCATTTACCTCATTGGAGACCTTTGAACTAACTTTAATCAGACGTTACTGGACTTTATCTTGCCCTAAACTTTATCTGGGCGGCACGGTAGCGCAGCGGTAGAGTTGCTGCTTTACAGCGAATGCAGCGTCGGAGACTCAGGTTCGATCCTGACTACGGGTGCTGCACTGTAAGGAGTTTGTACGTTCTCCCCGTGACCTGCGTGGGTTTTCTCCGAGATCTTCGGTTTCCTCCCACACTCCAAAGACGTACAGGTATGTAGGTTAATTGGCTGGGTAAATGTAAAAATTGTCCCTAGTGGGTGTAGGATAGTGTTAATGTACGGGGATCACTGGGCGGCACGGACTTGGAGGGCCGAAAAGGCCTGTTTCCGGCTGTATATATATGATATGATATGATAAACGTTAGACCCTTTCCCCTGTATCTGTACACTGGACAGCATGATTGTAATCGTGTGTAGTCTCTCCGCAGACAGGATAGTACGCAACAAAAAATGGTTTTTCCACTGTACCTCGTTACTCATGACAATAATAAACTAACTAAACTAATAGAGAGTACATGGACTGGGGAAATAATAGTGTTTCCAGCAATTACTTGGCTGAAGGAACCAAATTACGTAAGGGTCTATGACCTGAACAGCAACTCAATGTTTGCTTGGGCAGTGTCCAACCCAATGGGATAAATGTCGATTGTGAATCTGTGGAATTTCAAGTAACCCCTGGATTCCTTTACCTCCCCCCCCCCCAACCCACCACCTCCCTCCCTCCCCCACCCTAATCATCTTACGAGTTCCACCGTTCCAAACAATGGGCCATTATGGACTCCACCCCTCCTGGCTAAGGTCATCTGTTGCCGGCCCTGTCTTGTTCTGGCCTTCTCTATCCTTCAGTCTGTTCCCACCTGAATCGTCACCTATTCCTTTTCTCCAGCCTGAACCGCTGAGTTACTCCAGCATCCTCCGTCAATCTCGACCTGAACCATTCACCTTGTTTCTCTCTCCACAGATGCTGGCTGGGGGAATCCCTGCATTTTCTGTTTCACTGCAAGTTGTGACGAAGGGTCTCAGGCCTGAAACATTGATAGTTTCTCTCTCTGTTGATGCTGAATGTTTCCAGCATTTTGAATGAATGAATAAGTTGATTGGCCAAGTATGTGCATGTACAAGGAATGTGCCTTTAGATTTTAGATTTAGATTTAGATTTAGAGATACAGCGTGGAAACAGGCCCTTCGGCCCACTGAGTCCGCGCCGCCCAGCGATCCCCGCACATTAACACTATCCTACACACACTAGGGACAATTTTTACATTTATCCAGTCAATTAACCGACATACCTGTACGTTTTGGAGTGTGGGAGGAAACCGAAGATCTCGGAGAAAACCCACGCAGGTCACGGGGAGAACGTACAAACTCCGTACAGACGGCACCCGTAGTCAGGATCGAACCTGAGTCTCCGGCGCTGCATTCGCTGTAAGGCAGCAACACTACCGCTGCGCCACCGTGCCGCCCACGGTGGTCCGCTCACAAATGACAACACAAACATACAGTTAACAATTAAGAATAAAGCATAACCACATCAAAACAATAAGGATACAACACTACGGTCTAAAAATGTGGGTGAAAATAAACCAGAGCAAAAAAGAAACTACAGACTTTGGTTATTGAGTAGAACTGCTACTCGTGGGGAAAAAAAGCTGTTTTTATGTCCGGCTGTGGCTGCTTTGACAGTCCGGAGTCGCCTTCCAGAGGGAAGTGCTTCAAAGAGTTTGTGGCCGGGGTGAGAGGGGTCAGAGATGATCTTCTGTTCTTATTTAGGGCTTTGCTAAGGACAATGCACGTCCTAAGGGGCTTCAGCTGCGATGGAGTGGAGATAGGGGCAATAACACTTCAGGGGCGGCACGGTGGCGCAGCGGTAGAGTTGCTGCCTCACAGCGCCAGAGACCCGGGTACGATCCTGACTACGGGTGCTGTCTGTGTGGGTGTGTGAACCGGTGCTCCGGTTCCCTCTCACTCTCCAAAGACGCACAGGTTAATTGGCTTTGGTAAGTTGCAGAAGAAAATTGCCCCCTAGTCTGTGTATGTTAGTGTACGGGTTGATCGCTGGTCAGTGGGATGTAAGCCCTGTTTCCTCGCTGAGTCTCTAAAGTCTAAAGACTTGAAATGCCCGCCAAACAACTCCCTTAAGTGACCGGCCATAATATAACTTGAAAATGAAGTGAGATTTGCATTTTTGTTCCCTCTAAGGCAATCACAGTCTGCTCCACAGCCAGTGAAATACTTGGAGCCACAGAGCTACACAGCATGGAAACCGGCCATTTTGTCCAACTCATCCATGCCGACAAATTGCCTCGACCGCGCACGTCCTGTTTGTCAGCACTTACAAACGTACACAGTGAAAGCCTTGGATAGAGAGGATGTGGAGAGGATGTTTCCACTAGTGGGATAGTCCAGGGCCGGGGGTCACAGCCTCAGAATTAAAGGACGTCCTCCTTTCAGAAGGAGATGAGGAGGAATATCTTTAATCAGAGGGTAGTAAATCTGTGGAATTCTTAGCCACAGAAGGCTGTGGAGGCAATAGACAATAGACATTAGACAATAGGTGCAGGAGGAGGCCATTCGGCCCTTCGAGCCAGCACCGCCATTCAATGTGATCATGGCTGATCATTCTCAATCAGTACCCCGTTCCTGCCTTCTCCCCATACCCCCTGACTCCGCTATCCTTAAGAGCTCTATCTAGCTCTCTCTTGAATGCATTCAGAGAATTGGCCTCCACTGCCTTCTGAGGCAGAGAATTCCACAGATTCACAACTCTCTGACTGAAAAAGTTTTTCCTCATCTCAGTTCTAAATGGCCTACCCCTTATTCTTAAACTGTGGCCCCTTGTTCTGGACTCCCCCAACATTGGGGACGTGTTTCCTGCCTCTAACGTGTCCAACCCCTTAATAATCTTATACGAGGCCAAGTCAGTGGATATTTTTAAGGCATAGATAGACAGATTCTTGATTAGTACGGGTGTCAGGGGTTATGGGGAGAAGGCAGGAGAATGGGGTTAGGAGGGAGAGATAGATCAGCCATGATTAAATGGCGGAGTGGACTTGATGGGCCGAATGGCATAATTCTGCTCCTATCACTGACCGTATGTACTGTGCAGGAATGGACTCTTTGGATCACAATGTTTGTGCCGAGCATGATGTCTAGCTCAACAGATCTTATCCGCCTGCAATGATCCACACCCCTCTATTCCCCCGCAAATCCATGTGCCCATCTTAAAAGCATTTTAAATGCCACTATCGTATCTGCCTCCCCCACCACCCCTGGCAATGCGTTCCAGGCCCCCACCACCCTCTGTGTAAAAAGAATTGCCCCAAACATCTCCATTATATTTCCCCCCTCTTGCCTTGTAGCTATGCCCTCGTGTTGGACATTTCCACCCTGGGGAAAATGTTTCTGACTGTCTTTACGACCATCTGCAGCTGCGGCTCACCGGCACTCTCTCTGTCTTTTTGGTCTTTGTCCATTGTTATCGTTTAAATGTATGTTTTGATCTATTTTTAACTCTGTATATGTGGGGGGTGGTGGGGGGTTGGGGGAAACCTTTTTTTCTAATCTCCTCATCGTCGTATCTCCGTTCTCTCTACGACCTAACACCGCGGAGTCGGCGGCCTCCAGCTGGGATCGACCTTGAAGACTCCGGTCGCAGGGCCTGGACTTACCATCTCGGAGGCTTCGGCCGTGGGCCCTGCAGACCGCAACATCGGGAGTTCGCAGGTCCCTGGCTGGCGACCGGCTTTCGGGAGCTCCAGCCGTAGCAGCTTCGACCGCCCCGAAGCGCGAGGTTCGATCGACCCGCTCGCAGGCCCCTCATCGCCCTGCGTGACCTGGCCGCGGCACTCTCCATCGCCCAGTGGGGGCTCATGGACCTTCATCGGCCTGCTCGGCTCGGCCCTGGGACTTTCCATCGCCCGGCGGGGGCTTCAAAAGTCGGGAGCCTCGATCGCCTCGAGGCAGCAGTTTGACTGCCTGACCGCGGGAGAAGAATGAGGAGGAGATAAGACTTTCCTTTGCCTTCCATCCCAGTGAGGGTGTGCCTGGAGCAATCACTGTGATGGTTGTCTGTGTTAAAATTGTAATTGTGTGTCTTGTGTTCTTTATTGTCTACTGCCGGACCCTGACGTGAGAGGACGCTGGCGCTATTTGTTCGCCGCTTCTCCGTCAGGACAAATCTTTTGTTCCTTTGTTTGTTTTTATGTCTTGTTTGCTTTCATATCATATCATATCATATATATACAGCCGGAAACAGGCCTTTTTTCTTTCTTTTTTTTTTTTTTCGGCCCACCAAGTCCGTGCCGCCCAGCGATCCCCGTACATTAACACTATCCTACACCCACTAGGGACAATTTTTACATTTACCCAGCCAATTAACCTACATACCTGTACGTCTTTGGAGTGTGGGAGGAAACCGAAGATCTCGGAGAAAACCCACGCAGGTCACGGGGAGAACGTACAAACTCCTTACAGTGCAGCACCTGTAGTCAGGATCGAACCTGAGTCTCCGGCGCTGCATTCGCTGTAAAGCAGCAACTCTTTGTAAAGCGTCTTTGAGTATCTTGAAAAGCGCTATATAAAATAAATGTATTATTATTATTATCATTATTATTATCTGCAGTTGGGACTGTGAATATGGTGCCAAAACCTGGCGTCTCTGGCATATGGACTTAGCGGGCTGTTCCTAGGCATTGGGTACTTAATCGGAGATTGTACTTGTATGCATGGCAATAATCTTCCTGATCTCTATGCAAAAATCTCTATACTGCCTTCAACCACTGAAGGTCACCTCACCTTCTGTCTCCTTTCTCTGTTCGTTTACATATTTACTTATTTATCTATTTATTCATTTCCCTATGTTCTCTAAATCTCTGTAAAGCGTCTTTGAGTATATGAAACGCGCTATATAAATATAATGCATTATTATTATTATTATTATTATTAAAAATAAGGAATTTCACTGTACTTTGGTACACAATAAAATAACTATTCTTCAATAAAAACACTATTGAATCGATGAACTTTTGAACCTTCCGGGGCTGTTCTATAAACCACCTGATGGCGGGATGGTTATTGCTGAGTAAATTTCCAAGGATATTCGAGTTATGCAAAAAGCAGATAATGGAAATAGAGGCTTCAATGGTCAAATATAGACCATGGTAGATCATATCATATCATATCATATATATATACAGCCGGAAACAGGCCTTTTCGGCCCTCCAAGTCCGTGTCGCCCAGCGATCCCCGATCATGATAGAAAGGAACAATGAGAAAGGAGTCTCTCAAGGGTGGTCATGAGAATTTGATGGATTAGGTCCGATGAGGAAGAGGGTATTGTGGGCTTTGCTTAAAGGAAAATCAGTCAGGCCAGAAGGAATAGAGTCTGAAGAAGGGTCTCGACCCGAAACGTCACCTATCCCTTTCGTCCAGAGATGCTGCCTGACCCGCTGAGTTACTCCAGCTTTTTGTGTCTATCTTCTGAAGGAATAAAGCCATGGACCATTTCAAAATAAATAAATAAATAAATAAATAGATAAATTGCAGATAAATAAATAAATAGATAAATGGATAAATAAATAGACAGGTAGCTCCATAAATAAATTAATTAATAAACAGATAATCAATAAATCAATCAATCAATCGTACTTTATTGTCACATTTAATGAGGTAGTGAAATTTATTTTTGTACTCAGCTCACTATACATATGGTCTTAGATACATCTTAGATAAGCATCTCAGATACAGTTCAGTTCAATTTAGTTTATTGTCATGTGTACTGAGGCACACTGTAGGCCCAGACACTGTAGGCCCGGACACTGTAGGCCCGGACACTGTAGGCCCGGACACTGTAGGCCCGGACACTGTAGGCCCGGACACTGTAGGCCTGGAAGCCCGGGCGCTGCAATAGACAATAGGTGCAGGAGTAGGCCATTCGGCCCTTCGAGCCAGCACCGCCATTCAATGTGATCATGGCTGATCAGTACCCCGTTCCTGCTTTCTCCCCATACCCCCTGACTCCGCTATCCTTAAGAGCTCTATCTAGCTCTCTCTTGAATGTATTCAGAGAATTGACCTCCACTGCCCTCTGAGGCAGAGAATTCCACAGATTCACAACTCTCTGACTGAAAAAGCTCTTCCTCGTCTCTGTTCTAAATGGCCTACCCCTTATTCTTAAACTGTGGCCCCTGGTTCTGGACTCCCCCAACATTGGGAACATGTTTCCTGCCTCTAATGTGTCCAACCCCTTAATAATCTTATACATTTCGATAAGATCCCCTCTCATCCTTCTAAATTCCAGTGTATACAAGCCTAGGAGCTCCAGTCTTTCAACATATGACAGTCCCGCCATTCCGGGAATTAACCTAGTAAACCTACGCTGCACGCCCTCAATAGCAAGAATATCCTTCCTCAAATTTGGAGACCAAAACTGCACACAGTACTCCAGGTGCGGTCTCACTAGGGCCCTGTACAACTGCAGAAGGACCTCTTTGCTCCTATACTCAACTCCTCTTGTTATGAAGGCCAACATTCCATTGGCTTTCTTCACTGCCTGCTGTACCTGCATGCTTCCTTTCAGTGAGTCTGCGGCTGCCTAACGGAGGTTGCGTAGCAACCCGCCTCCTGGCCCGGGCGGCCGCCATTGGTGGAGCGAGAGCACATGGCCGCTGGCTGGATGAGGTCACGTGGGGCGCGGGACGTTGACGTCACCTTGCCCCGTATTTGGGAGTGAGGAAGTTGGCAACCCCTAGTGGAGGCCAAGTCGTTGGGCATTTTTAAAGCAGAGATTGATGGGTTCTTGATTTGTAAGGGTGTCAAAGGTTTTGAGGAGAAGGCAGGAGAATGGGGTTGAGAGTGAAGAATAGATCAGCCGGGATTGAATGACAGGGCACACTGGCTGGGCTGAATGGCCTGCTTCCACTATGCCTGAGGGTCTTATAGATGGGACAAAATTATAGGAGAATATCCAGGATATGGCGATCACAATATCCTGTTTAGAATAGCCATGGAAAATGATGCAGACCATTTCACTAGAAAACTAATTAATTAGTGCAGGGATAAATTCGATGAGATTAGAACACCTCTGGCCTGGGTAAAATGGAATCAAAGCTTGGCAAGTGAAACTACAACTTCATTTGAGATGTTAAATTAGCCATAGATAGATCGGGCAGAGTCTCCTGCCCAGAGTAGGTGAATCAAGGACCAGGGGGCATAGATTTAAGGTGAAAGTGAAAAGATTGAATAGGAATCTGAGGGGTAACTTTTTCACACAAATGGTGGTGGGTGTATGGAACGAGCTGCCAGAGGAGGTAGTTGAGGCTGGGACTATCTCAACGTTTAAGAAACAGTTAGGCGGGTACATTGATAGTGTAGGAAGGAACTGTAGATGCTGGTTTGGAGTGATCTGGGCAGGTAGGACTAGTGTAGCTGTGACAGCTTATCGAAATGTATAAGATTATTAAGGGGTTGGACACGTTAGAGGCTGGAAACATGTTCCCAATGTTGGGGGAGTCCAGAACCAGGGACCACAGTTTAAGAATAAGGGGTAAGCCAATTAGAACTGAGATGAGGAAAAACTTTTTCAGTCAGAGAGTTGTGAATCTGTGGAATTCTCTGACTCAGAAGGCAGTGGAGGCCAATTCTCAGAATGCATTCAAGAGAGAGCTAAATAGAGCTCTTAAGGATAGCAGAGTCAGGGGGTATGGGGAGAAGGCAGGAACGGGGTACCGATTGAGAATGATCATCCATGATCACATTGAATGGTGGTGCTGGCTCGAAGGGCCGAATGTCCTCCTCCTGCACCTATTGTCTAGTGACATGTTGGTCGGTTTGGGCAAGTTGGGCCAAAGGGCCTGTTTCCACACTGTATCACTCTATGACTCTAAACGCACATCAGCGAGTAAATCAGCGGGTCAGGCAGCATCTCTGGAGAAAAACATTTCAGGTCAGAACCCTTCTTCAGATTGAAGGTTTAAAGAGGGTAGAAGGATAGACTGGTGAGCCCAAAGAGGAGAGGGAGGGGGGGTCATCACTGGATGGTGAGGACTCCCTGTAGAAAAAGAAATGGAGGCAGAGGTGACGGACGGAAATTAAAGAGAAAGGGTGACAGACTAAATTACAATAGACAATAGGTGCAGGAGTAGACCACTCGGCCCTTCGAGCCAGCACCACCATTCAACGTGATCATGGCTGATCATTCACAATCAGTACCCCGTTCCTGCCTTCTCGCCATACCCTCTGTCTCCGCTATCCTTAAGAGCTCTATCTAGCTCTCTCTTGAAACGTTTCGACACGTCTCAGTTATCGTTCCCGAGAGGGGACGCAGTTAAATTAAACGCAGAGCGGATCAAAAAGATTGGTTGTAACAAAAGAGTATATGGCAGATTTTAGGCTGGTCAGAAACGGGAAGCTGATTGACTACAGGAAGTTGAGAGGAGAAGTCAGAAAGCAATTGAGAGAAGGAAATGGAGACGGCAAGCAGAACAAGGGATTCAGAATGTGCTCAGTCATCACACATGCCGGGGCCAGGGGGTAAACAGGGGGAGGTCCAGTCAGGCACAAAATGCTGGGGCAGGCTGGGGCCACAGTTTGAGAATAAGGGGTAGGCCATTTAGAACGGAGATGAGGAAGAACTTTTTCAGTCAGAGGGTGGTGAAGGTGTGGAATTCTCTGCCTCAGAAGGCAGTGGAGGCCAGTTCGTTGGATGCTTTCAAGAGAGAGCTGGATAGAGCTCTTAAGGATAGCGGAGTGAGGGGGTATGGGGAGAAGGCAGGAACGGGGTACTGATTGATAGTGATCAGCCATGATCGCATTGAATGGCGGTGCTGGCTCGAAGGGCTGAATGGCCTACTCCTGCACCTATTGTCTATTGTCTATTGTCTATTGTCTCCACCTGAAACATCACCCATTCATTCCTTCTCTCCAGAGATGCTGCCTGACCCGCTGAGTTACTCCAGCATTTTGTGTCTTTCTTCGGTTTAAACCAGCACCTGCAGTTCCTTCATGCGCGGAGCACCAGACAATTGGGAGGAAGGAATCGGAATAACACTGGTCAAGATAGCACAGAGAGAGAGAAAACTGAATCGTTGATATATGTAATGAACAACACTGGACCCTGCACCAGGGTTATCGGCCTCCAGTCTGGCAAACAACCCTCTATCACCACCTGTGTTTCCTCCCTTCAAGTCAACTGTGTATCCAACTGTGTATCCAACTGTGTATCCAACTGTGTCGGAAGGAACTGCAGATGTTGGTTTATACCGAACATAGATTCAAAGTGCTGGAGTAACTCAGCCGCTAAGGCAAGACCTCTGGAGAACATGGATAGTGACGTTTCAGGTCTGTACCCTTCCTCAGACTTCATGTTCTCCAAAGAATCTTTATCAACAGGGTCAGTGTGGAGAGAGTGTCCAGCTTCAAGTTTCTGGGCACTCACATTTCGGAGGACCTAACATGGTCCAATAACACTGCTGCGCTGGTCAAGAAGGCCCAGCAACGACTCTTCTACCTAAGAACACTGAAAAAGTCTGGGTCTACCCCAACAGCTGCTGACGACCTTCTAC
This sequence comes from Rhinoraja longicauda, assembly GCF_053455715.1. Classification (NCBI taxonomy): domain Eukaryota; kingdom Metazoa; phylum Chordata; class Chondrichthyes; order Rajiformes; family Arhynchobatidae; genus Rhinoraja; species Rhinoraja longicauda. The sequence continues at coordinate 6,368,854 of NC_135989.1, forward strand.
CGCTGCACCATAGAGAGCATCCTAACACAGGGCATCCCTGTGTGGTATCTCAGCTGCACGGAGGCAGAGAGGAGAGCTCTTCAGCGGGTAGTCCATAGAGCTCAGAGGACCATCGGAACACAGCTACCAGCCTTGGAGGGCATCTACAACACACGATGCCTCAGAAAAGCCACCAGCATCCACAAAGACTCTTCAACCCCTGCAACAGTCTGTTCGAACTTCTACCATCGGGCAGATGATACAAGGCCTTCTACGCCCGCACCTCCAGACTCAGGAACAGCTTCATCCCCAGGGCCATAGCTGCTATGAACCGGTCCTGCTGAGCCGGATGGTCACATCGCACAGTGAACCGGCACAGACCTACTTGCACTTTATTCTGTTTTAAAACTGTTCTAATTTGTTTCATTGGGTTGTTTAAATTAATACTGACTAGCTAATTAATTTATTGCATCGTATGGGAGGCGCATTCCCAATCTCGTTGTACCCCTGTACAATGACAATAAAGATATATTGTATTGTATTGTAAGATGCTGCCTGACCTGCTGAGTTACTCCAACACATTGTGTCTTTTTTTTCCTAAACCAGTATCTGCAGTTCATTGTTTCCACAGAATGAAAACAGAACTCACTCTGCCTGTCCTACTTCCGGGCTGACTTTCACAATTACAATTTCTGCACCATTCTGTCTCACTGCACCCTTCTCTGATTCCATCTGCTCTCTCTACGGTCACATTTTAGAAATATAGAAAATAGGTGCAGGAGTAGGCCATTCGGCCCATCGAGACAGCACCGCCATTCAATATGATCATGGCCGATCAACTCCATCCCTCCCCCCACCCTATTCGTGGTACTACTTTCATTGTCGTCCTGCTGAGTTATCACCTTCCCCACAGCCAACAATGGACCATTGTGGGCTCCACCTCTCCTTAATCATTGCGCTGGCTTTGATCTGTCTTTTTGCATATCTTTCAAGTCAAGTCAAGTCATTATGTGTTCTACGTTTCTTTTCATACCTCTCCTTTCCCTCTCCTCTGACTCCAGAGATGCTGCCTGCCTGGCCCGCTGAGTTACTCCAGCATTTTGTGTCCATCCCCTTGTCCCCATCCCGAGTTGTCCTTCTCCGCTGGTTCTAATCCTAGTTTAACCAGGTACACCATGTCCTAATCCCGGGTTATCCCCTCTTCACCTTGTCCCGGACCATCTGTCCCAGTAGGCTGTGCCTATCCCGGGTTATCCCGCTACACGTTGACCCAGTCCCGGTTTATCCTGCTCAACCTGTCCCATTCCTGGGTTGTGCCTATCTCAGGTTCTCCCGCTACATATTATCCCGGACCAGGTGTCCCTGTGCCGGCTTGCCACAGACCTGGGCTATCGCGCTCTCCGTCTGCCCATTCCCAGATGGCGCTTATCCCGGGTTATACCGCTCCACCATGTCCCTGTCCTGGGCTGTCCCTATCCCGGGTTATCCCGCTACACCATGTTCTATCCCGCTCTATCCTGGTCCATCTATCACAGTCTATCTATCCCTGATCTATCCCGCTACATCTTGTCCTATCCCGGTCCATCCCTGGTCTACCCCGCTCTATCCCGGTCCATCTATCCCGCACTACTCTGGTCTATCCCGGTCTACCCTGCTCTATCCCACTCTACTCCGTTCTATCCCGCTACACCATGTCCTATCCCAGTCTACCCTGCTCTATCCTGGTCCATCTAACCCGGTCTATCCCGCTCTATCCTGGTATATCCCGCTCTATCCTGGTATATCCCGGTCTATCCTGGTATATCCCAGTCTATCCCGCTCCACCATGTCCTGTCCCGCTCTATCCCTGGTATATCCCACTCTGTCCCGGTCTATCCCACTCTATCCCGGTCTCCACCATGTCCTATCCCACTCTACCCCACTCTATCCCGGTCTACACCATGTCCTATCCCGGGCCGCGGGGCCGCCACCTCCCGCCCATTTGGGCGAGCGCACCGTCAATGCCGCGTCCGGCCAATGGGAGGGCGGAGGGGGCGGTGGGGGCGGGGGACTGGCCCGGCCATTGGCCGAGGCGGGGCCGGGCTGCAGGATAGGCGCGGCCAGAGCGGCCCGAGCGGCCGCACAGTCAGTCAGTCCCCCGCCCGCCCGCCCGCCCCGCCGCCACCGGGCTTCCTCTCCTGGACCCCATCCCCCCGAGGGCGACTGCTGTGGACACTGGCCAAGGTAGGACAACCAGCCTCAGTGTGGGACACCTGGCTCTTACATACATACAAACAAACAAACAAACAAACAAACAACCCCAGCCTGGAGAAGGGGCTCCACCCCAAATGTCCCCCACTCCTTCTCTCCACAGATGCTGCCTGGAGTATCCCGCTGAGTTACTCCAGCATTTTGTGCCTACCTTCAGTGCAAACCAGCATCTGCAGTTTTCTTTCCCCCTCCAACATTTTGTGGGTAGACACAACCCAGTCCTTCTCTCCAGAGTTGCTGCCTGAGTTACTCCAGCATTTTGTGCCTGCCTTCGATTTAAAACAGCATCTGCAATTTCCTTTCCCCCTCCAGCATTTTGTGGGTAGACACAACCCATTCCTTCTCTCCAGAGTTGCTGCCTGACCCACTCAATTACTCCAGCATTCTGTATGTAAACACAACCCAGTCCTTCTCTCCAGAGATGCTGCCTGACCCGCTCAGTTACTCCAGCATTTTGTGTCTGCCTTCGATTTAAAACAGCATCTGCAATTTCCTTTCCCCCTCCAGCATTTTGTGGGTAGACACAACCCAGTCCTTCTCTCCAGAGTTGTTGCCTGACCCGCTGAGTTACTCCAGCATTCTGCAGGTAGACACAACACAGTCCTTCTCTCCAGAGTTGCTGCCTGACCCACTCAGTTACTCCAGCATTTTGTGCCTATCTTCGATTTAAAACAGCATCTGCAATTTCCTTTCCCCCTCCAACATTTTGTAGGTAAACACAACCCACTCCTTCCCTCCAGAGTTGCTGCCTGACCCACTCAGTTACTCCAGCATTCTGTATGTAAACACATCCCATTCCTTCTCTCCAGAGATGCTGCCTGTCCCACTCAGTTCCTCCAGCATTTTGTGCCTACCTTCAGTGTAAACCAGCACCTGCAGTTTTCTCCCCCACCCCCTCCCCCACCCTCCAGCATTTGGTGTCTGTCCGTGAAGGTTTCACATGTCAACAACAGGCGCTGTGGTTAGAGAGCCGCATCAGCATGTCTTATGGTAAACAAGCAATGGGTGGCAGCAGTCAAATGTTAGAAGCATAGAGAATAGGTGCAGGAGTAGGACATTCAGCCCCTCGAGCCCGCACTGCCATTCAATATTGTAAGAAAATAACTGCAGATGCTGGTACAAATCGAAGGTATTTATTCACAAAATTGCTGGAGTAACTCAGCAGGTCAGGCAGTATCTCAGGAGAGAAGGAATCAGTCTGAAGAAGGGTCGCGACCCGAAACGTCACCCATTCCTTCTCTCCCGAGATGCTGCCTGACCTGCTGAGTTACTCCAGCATTTTGTGAATAAATCGATTTGTACCAGCATCTGCAGTTATTTTCTTATAGAGAAGGAATGGGCGATGTTTCGGGTTGAGACCCTTCTTCAGACTCAATATGATCACGGCTGATCATCCAAAATCAGTAGGAAAGAACTGCAGATGCTGGTTTCAATCGAAGATAGACACAAAATGCTGGAGTAACTCAGCAGGTCAGGCAGCATCTCTGGAGAGAAGGAATGGGTCTATCCAAAATCAGTACCCCGTTCCTGCTTTTTCCTCCTATTCCTTGATTACGTTAGCCCTAAGAGCTAAATCTAACTCTCTCTTTTGAAAACATCCAGTGAATTGGCCTCCACTGCCTTCTGTGGCAGAGAATTCCACAGATTCACAACTCTCCGGGTGAAAAAGTTTCTCCTCACCTCAGTCCTAAATGGCCTCCCCCTCATTCTTAAACTGTGACCCCTGGTTCTGGACTCCCCCAACATGGGCAACGTTTTTCCTACATCTAGCCTGTCCAATCCCATAAGAATGATAAATGTTGAATAATTTACTGCCTAATCGTTCAGCCTAAAGCCCAAATGGTCAACCTTTTTGAAAAAGACAACATTTATTGGTTGAAAGTGAGAGCCTTATAATGTCCCCGCATGTACAACAGGACTGGACATCTTCCTGCCCTCCACGTTCATGGTCTGCTTCTTCCCTACAACCATCAGGCTATTGAACATTACAAACAGCTGCCAACAGTCTTGGTTGCACTAGACATTAAGGATGGACACAAAATGCTGGAGTAACTCAGCGGGACAGGCAGCATCTCTGGATAGATTTAGGACTTTGTTTTGTTTTGCACTAATACTGGTGTTTTATTTTTTGATTTATTGAACTTTCATTTAGTTTGTTCAGTATGTTATCCATTGAATACTGTATTGACAGACCTGTGTAGAAAGGAACTGCAGATGCTGGTTTAAACCGAAGACAGACACAAAAAGCTGGAGCTGCCTCAGAAGGCAGTGGAGGCCAGTTCTATAAATGCATTCAAGAGAGAGCTGGATAGAGCTCTTAAAGATAGCGGAGTCAGGGGGTATGGGGAGAAGGCAGGAACGGGGTACTGAGGGCGGCACGGTAGCGCAGCGGTAGAGTTGCTGCTTTACAGCGAATGCAGCGCCGGAGACTCAGGTTCGATCCTGACTACGGGTGCTGCACTGTAAGGAGTTTGTACGTTCTCCCCGTGACCTGCGTGGGTTTTCTCCGAGATCTTCGGTTTCCTCCCACATTCCAAAGACATACAGGTATGTACGTTAATTGGCTGGGTAAATGTAAAAAATTGTCCCTAGTGGGTGTAGGATAGTGTTAATGTGCGGGGATCGCTGGGCAGCACGGACTTGGTGGGCCGAAAAGGCCTGTTTCCGGCTGTATATATATGATATGATATGATATGATATGATTGAGAATGATCAGCCATGATCACATTGAATGGCGGTGCTGGCTCGAAGGGCCGAATGGCCTCCTCCTGCACCTATTGTCTATTGTCTATTGTAACTCAGCGGGTCAGACAGCGTCTCCGGAGAAAAGGAATAGGTGACGTTTCGGGTCGAGACCCTTCTTCAGACTTCAGGCAAGAGATGCTGTCTGACCTGCTGAGTTGCTCCAGCTGTTTGTTTTTGTGTCGATCTTCGTATTTACAGACCTGTTGTACTGCTGCAAGTAAGAATTTAGGGTGGCACGGGTTTTTTTTACCAAAAATAATTTAAATCAAAAGAGGTCCTTCTGCAGTTGTACAGGGCCCTAGTGAGACTGCACCTGGAGTACTGTGTACAGTTTTGGTCTCCAAATTTGAGGAAGGATATTCTTGCTATTGAGGACGTGCAGCGTACGTTAATTCCCGGAATGGCGGGACTGTCATATGTTGAAAGACTGGAGCGACTAGGCTTGTATACACTGGAATTTAGAAGGATGAGAGGAGATCTTATCGAAACGTATAAGATTATTAAGGGGTTGGAAACGTTAGAGGCAGGAAACATGTTCCCAATGTTGGGGGAGTCCAGAACCAAGGGCCACAGTTTAAGAATAAGGGGTAGGCCATTTAGAACAGAGATGAGGAAAAACTTTTTTAGTCAGAGAGTTGTGAATCTGTGGAATTCTCTGCCTCAGAAGGCAGTGGAGGCCAATTCTCTGAATGCATTCAAGAGAGAGCTAGATAGAGCTCTTAATGATAGCGGAGTCAGGGGGTATGGGGAGAAGGCAGGAACGGGGTACTGATTGAGAATGATCAGCCATGATCACATTGAATGGCGGTGCTGGCTCGAAAGGGCCAAATGGCCTCCTCCTGCACCTATTGTCTATTGTTTATTACTCCTACAACTTATGAACATGAAACCACTGCACCAGGAGAAACCCCACGGGATCGCAGGGAGAATGTGCAAACTCAGGATCGAACACGGGTCTCTGACGTTGTAAGGCAGCAACTCTACAGTTGTGCCACTCTGCCGCCCTGGCTCACTGGGTCATTTGCCTTTCAAACAGAGTTGGTGTCGTTATTTGTATCTTTGCTGGGTGTGTATTTGGATGACCGTACCTGCATTCTGGTAATGTTAGAGAGTAGCGTGCTGGCGCTGTCCCAGTGAACCTTGGGAACCAGTGGCCCTTGACGTTTAACTGCACTTTCTCTGTAATTGTAAAACTATATTCTGCACTTTGTCTCCTTTCCCTTTTTGCCTAACCTGTTGTAATTGGATATGGTTCGATTGTAATCATATAATTTGCCCACATAACAAGCAAACAAACTTTCCCATTGCATCGCACGTGACAATCGTAAGCCAATACCAATATCTCTACCCGTACCAAGATTACCTTATATTTTTCTGCACTCTGGGGAATATGGGGCTTGTTTTTATATTGTGTAGGAAGGAACTGCAGATGCTGGTTTCAAATGAAGATAGACACATAATGTTGGAGTATCTCAGTGGGACAGGCAGCATCTCTGGAGAGAAGGAATGCGTGACCATTCGGCTCGAGACCCTTATTCAGTCTTCCTTTTTTAATTTCTCCTCCCGGAACTAACCCACCATCTCAGGAATTGGTTTGGTGACCGTTTGCTCCCTTGCCCAGTGAGTAAATGGAGATCAAAGCCAGACCCACGATACTCCAGGTGTGATCTCGGCAAAGCTCTGTACAGCTGTAAAAGACTTTGTTACTCCTGCAATCAGACCATAAAGTCACACAGTCGTAAAATAAGGAAACAAGCCTTTCAGCCCAACTTGTCCATGATGTCCTTCTAAGCTAGTTCCATTTGCCCATATTTGACCCATACTGCTCTCAACCTTTCCTGATACATACCTACCCAAATTCTCCAACAACAATCAAGATAGCAACCTCCGCAGTCTCATACATCAGAACCCACACCCCCATCATTCCCTCTTCTCCCCACTCCTGTCGGGCTGAAAACGCAAAAGCTTGAAAGCACGGACCAACAGATTCAGGAACAGCTTTTTCCCTGCTGTTATCAGTGTACTGATAGCGGACTGAATGGACCTCTCATTTGCTGAGGGTGTAGCCGATCCCCCAACCCACCTCATTGCGGCCCTTGCACTTTTTTACCTGCACTTTCCCAAGCTGTGACACTATTCTGTACTTGGATAGGAGGGTAGGAAAATAACTGCAGATGCTGGTTCAAATCGAAGGTAGACACAAAATACTGGAATAGCTCAGGCAGCATCTCTGGAGAGAAGGAATGGGTGACGTTTCGGGTCGAGACCTTTCATCAGTCTGAAGAAGGGTCTCGACCCGAAACGTCACCCATTCCTTCTCTCCTGAGATGCTGCCTGACCCGCTGAGTTACTCCAGCATTTTGTGTCAACCTACTATTCTGTACTTTGTTTCCCCCATCTTGTCTACTTTGAATGTGATTATATATTTATGATCTGCCTGGATAACATGCAAACAACTTTTCACATTGTATCTCAGTATACACAAGATTAATAAACTAATTTAGTTTAGTTTAGTTCAGAGATACAGCGCGCAAACAGGCCCTTCAGCCCACTGAGTCCGCACCGACCAGCAATCCCTGCACATTACAATAGACAATAGGTGCAGGAGGAGGCCATTCGGCCCTTCGACATTAACACTATCCTACACACACTAGGGACAATTTACATTTATTCCAAGCCAATTAACCTACAAACCTGCACGTCTTTGGAGTGCGGGAGGAAACTGAAGAACTGGGAGAAAACCCATCGAGGTCAAGGGGAGAACGTACAAACTCCGTACAGACAGCACCCGTAGTCGGGATCGAACCCGGGTCTCTGGCACTGTGAGGTGGCAACTCTACTGCTGCGCCACCGTGCCGCCCCAAATGAAAGACACAGAGTGTTGGAGTAACTAAACAGGTCAGGCCTCATCTCCGGAGAAATGAATAGATGAACTTTCGGGTGGGAACCTTTGTCTGAAGAAGTCTAAAGAAGGGTTTTGACCCGAAACGTCACCTATTCAGTCACCTATTAATATCAAAACTAGGACTGCCTACATATTCTGTACCGTGGGGTGTATGGGCTTGTCTACTCAATCTCACCGAGCCGAGCAAACCTTGGAACTGGTTTGGTGACCCTTTTCGCCCTTGCCTGTTGAGTAAAGGTCAAAGCCACACCCACAGCGTTTTCATGCAAGTTTAGTTTAGTTTAGAGATGCAGCGTGGAAACAAGTTCTTCAGGCCAACGAGTCCGGGCCGACCAGGACACTAACACTATCCTACACACACCAGGGACAATATACAATTTTACCAAACCATTCAACCTACAAACCTGTACGCCTTTGGAGTGTGGGAGGAAACCGGATCACCCGTAGAAAACCCACGTGGTCGCAGGGAGAACATACAAACTGTACAGACGGCACCCATAATCAGGATCAAATTCGGGTCTCTGGCGCTGTAAGGCAGTAGCTTTAACGCAGTGCCATCGTGCCGCCCTTATTTGCCTTGTCCAATGTATTTATTCACAAAGTGCTGGAGTAACTCAGCAGGTCAGGCAGCATCTCAGGAGACGTCTCAGTGGGTGACGTTTCGGGTCGAGACCCTTCTTCTTCTTCTGCTGCTGTGAACTGTTTATGTATGGACTGTTATGTTTGTGCTTATTCACAAAATGCTGGAGTAACTCAGCGGGTCAGGCAGCATCTCAGGAGAGAAGGGATGGGTGACGTTTCGGGTCGAGACCCTTCTTCAGAAGTCTTGTTCAAAGTCTGTATACCTGTGCAAGACCTTTATACTCCTGCAATCAAATCATAGTCATGTTCACAAAGTCGTACAACAGGGAATTCTACACTCAGTCCGCCTGGACCTACCTGATCTCCCGGTTCCTAAACACTTTAATACCCTTACCCATTCCCACACGCACCTTTCTGTCCAAGGACTCCTCCATTGCCAGAGTGAGGCTAAACGCAAATTGGAGGAACAGCATCACATATTTTGCTTGGGCAGCTTACACCCCAGCGGTATGAATTTTTATTTATCTACCTTCAAGTAACCCTGGCATTCCCTCTCTCTCCATCCCCTCCCCCACCCAAGTCACACGAGCTTCTTGTTCTCACCCAGCAACAGCTAACAATGGCCTGTTTCCTTCATCATCGTTACTATTTTCAATATCTTTCTTCCATTGTTCTATATCTCTCTATATCATTGTCTATATCTCCCCTTTCCCTTTCCTGTGACTTTCAGTCTGTAGAAGGGTCTCGCCCCGAAACGTCACCTATTTGTTCTATCCAGTGGTGCTGCCTGTCTCGCTGAGTTACTCCAGCATTTGTGTCTATCTTAGGGAATTCTCTTCTCTGTGCACTTAAAGGCATCCTGAGTTATTGTTCATCAGTCTGAAGAAGGGTCTCGACCCGAAACGTCACCCATTCCACCTGTCCTGAGATGCTGCCTGACCCGCTGAGTTACTCCAGCTTTTTGTGATACCTTCGATTTGTACCAGCATCTGCAGTTATTTTCCTACACTGAGTTATTGTTCAGTATCTGACAAATTCTTCTAGGGTGGGAAGCCCAGGCTAGGTGAATGAAAGCAGTGTTCATAAGTTCATAAGTCATAGGAGTAAAATTAGGCCATTCGGCCCATCTAGTCTACTCCGCCATTCGATCATGACTGATCTATCTCTCCCCCCCAACCCCATTCTCCTGCCTTCTCCCCATAACCCTTGACACCCTTACTAATCAAACCTCTGTGTTCTGTGCCACAAATCACCAGAGCAATCAAGCTTTAATTGAGATTATATAACACATGAATTTTTACTACAGCAGTGTAATTTTTAACATTGTTAATTGCACATTTCACAAGACCAAGAAGTGTGTAAAATGTCACTCGAGACAAAGGTTACGAGTGTTCAAGTGTCAGATGTACGGAACGATGAAACTTACTTCCAGCAGCATAACAGACGTCTATGCACAATACTCATAGGTAACATACGATAAACCGAAAGATCAATAAATGAATAACTCCAATATAAAAAGCTCAAAGTACAACCAAGCCAATCCATATTTCCTAGTTTAGTGTTTGTAGAGTTCAAGAGCATGATTGTTGTTGGGAAGAAGCTATTCTTAAACCTGGTTTACAACCTGGGGGTGTTTCTTAACCTGGAGGTCACCTTTTTCAGACTCCTGTACCTTCTTCCCGATGGCAGGAGTGAAATGAGAGTGTGGCCAGGGTTCGTGTGGGTCTCTGGTGACGCTGGCGGCCATTTTGAGGCAGCGAGTCCTGTAGGTCCCTTCGATGGTGGGGAGGTCAGTACCCGTGATGGACCGGGCAGTGTTCACCACGTTTTGCAACCCTCTTCGTTCCTGGGCATTTGAGTTGCCGAACCAGGCCGTGGTGCAACCAGTCAATATGCTCTCCATTTTGCACCTGTAGAAATTCAAGGGAGTATTTGTCGGTGTACTGGGGCAGCACGGTGGCGCGGCGGTAGAGTTGCTGTCTTACAGCGCCAGAGACCCAGGTTTGATCCTGACCATGGGTGCTGTCTGCAAGGAGTTTGTACGTTCTCAGATTATAAAATCATGGGGATCACTAAGATCGGGAAGATGCACAGAGTCTCTTGCCCACAGTAGGGGAATCGAGGACCAGAGGACAAAGGCTTAAGGTGAAGGGGAAAACATTTAATAGGAATCTGAGGGGTAACATTTTCACACAAAGGGTGGTGGGTGTATGGAACAAGCTGCCAGAGGAGGTAGTTGAGGTTGGGACTATCCCATCGTTTAAGAAACAGTTAGACAGGTACATGGATAGGGCAGGTTTGGAGGGATATGGGCCAAACGCGGGCAGGTGGGACTAGTGTAGCTGGGACATGTTGGCCGGTGTGGGCAGGTTGGGCCAAAGGGCCTGTTTCCACACTGTATCACTCTATGACTACTAAATCTCCCCAATCTTGCAAGGTAGTAGGAGATGTTAATGTGCTTTCTTTATCATTGCACCAATGTGTAATTCTGAACTGATTCCAGCATTATTGCCGTCTCCTATTCTATTTGTCTCACTCTATTGTATTGTATCTAGTGTAGGGTTGTACATGATCAATTTTAATCTTCCTGCTGTGCCTGTGTCCTTGATTTCTTTTTAGCCAGCTTTGTATGGAACAAGCTGCCGGAGGAGGTAGTTGAGGCTGGGACTATCCCATCGTTTAAGAAACAGTTGGTCAGGTACATGGATAGGACAGGTTTGGAGGGATATGGCCCAAATGCAGGCAAGTGGGTCATCATACAGAGTCAGCATACAGTTTTTAGTTTAGAGATACAGCGCGGAAACAGGCCCTTCGGCCCACCGGGTCCGCGCCGACCAGCGATCCCCGCACATTAACACTATCCTACACACACTAGGGACAATTTTTACATTTACCAATTATTATTAACAAATACTTTATTCCAAAAACAAAACCAAACAAACAAAGTAGTAACGGGATCAAATCAAAAGCTGCCTGTATCGGCAGTTTACACAACAAAACAATTATCAAATTAAAATCCCGCCAACTTTGAAGGCCTCCAGGGACACACGGGCATGCCTGGACGTCTTTGGAGTGTGGGAGGAAACCGAAGGTCTCGGAGAAAACCCACGCAGGTCACGGGGAGAACGTACAAACTCCGTACAGACGGCGCCCGTAGTCGGGATCGAACCCGGGTCTCCGGCGCTGCATTCGCTGTGCGGCAGCAACTCTACCGCTGCGCCACCGTGACCGACCTAGTTCTACAAGTATTGTTGAGACATAAATTACAAATGAGGAACTGCCTTTATTTCCTGTGGGTTTAGCTGGGCGAGAGATTGCAGCACAACTCCACCAATATTTCCATCTCAGTGGAGCTCGTTGGATTGCCGAAGATAGACACAGAGTGCTGGAGTAACTCAGCGGGTCGGGCGGCATCTCTGGAGAAAAAGGACAGGCTGCGTTTCAGGTTGGGGCCCTTCTTCCGACTGAAGGTAGAGGGGGATGGGGTGAGCTGGAGGTGGGAAAAGGCCAGAACAAATCAGGGCCGGCAACAGATGACCAAGGAAGGGTGGAGCCCACAATGGCTCATTGTTGGCTGGAGAAGAGGTGCTAACGAAGGGAAACAGCGGTGGAACTAGCAGGCCGCCTAAAGTGGGAGAGGTGGAGAGAGAGAGGGAGGTACTTGAAATTGGAGAAATCATTTGTAGGTTAGTTGGCTTGGTAAATGTAAAAACTGTCCCTGGTGGGTATAGGATAGTGTTAATGTGCGGGGATCGCTGGTCGGCGCGGGTCGAAGGGCCTGTTTCCGTGCTGTATCTCTAAACTAAACTAAACTTAAAAGAAACTAAAGCGATGGGCTCTGGTCCTAGACTTTCCCAACAGTGTTAACGTCCTCTCCACATCCACTCTGCCCAGTACTCGGGTCTCGGGCGCCATTGTAAGGCAGCACCTCTGTCGTTGTGCCACCGTGTTCCCTTCATGTGTGGGACTGAGGTTTGTGGACTGCTGCAATGGGTGTGTAAGGCAGGTTTGACGGTCATAGAGTGATACAGTGTGGAAACAGGCCCTTCGGCCCAACTCGCCCGCACCGCCCAACAATGTCCCAGCTACACTAGTCCCACTTGCCTGCATTTGGCCCATATCCCTCCAAACCTGTCCTATCCATGTACCTGACCAACTGTTTCTTAAACGATGGGATAGTCCCAGCCTCAACTACCTCCTCTGGCAGCTCGTTCCATACACCCTCTGTGCGAAAAAGTAACCCCTCGGATTCCTATTAAATCTTTTCCCCTTCACCTTAAACCTGTGTCCTCTGGTCCTCGATTCCCCTACTCTGGGCAAAAGACTCTGTGCATCCACCCGATCTATTCCTCTCATGATTTTGCCTACCTCTATAAGATCTCCCCTCATCCTCCTGGAATAGAGACCCAGCCTGCTCAACCTCTCCCGATAGCTCGCACCCTCTAGTCCTGGCAACATCCTCGTAAAAAGTGTCTGGCTGACTCCGTGTGTTTCTGTGTCTCCCCAACAGATGCTGCTGGTGCTGGACCAGGTTCTGGGCTTCCTGCCCTTGGACTTCAGCTCGATGAGGAGCTGCCTGTGGAGTGCTGTCATCACCCTGCTCCTCATCTTCGCCATCAAGTCCGTGCTCGAGCTCGCGGTCCTATTCAGGAACTTCCGCGAGAATTCCAAGAGGCTGAAATGCTTTGACGGCCCGCCGAAGCTAAACTGGTTCATGGGGCACCTTGGGATGGTAGGAAGTCAACCAGGATTAGCCGGGACATCCCGTATATTGGGCTAAATTGGTTTATCCTGTACGGGACCACCCTTGTCCCGTATTAGGCCCGGGGGGTGCTGTAGGCCTGGAAGCTATAGGCCCCAACAGTGCAGGCCCAGACAATGTAGGCCCCAACAGTGTAGGCCCGAACACTGTAGGCCCCAACAGTGTAGGCCCGGACACTGTAGGCCTGGATGCTGTAGGCCCCAACAGTGTAGGCCCGGACACTGTAGGCCCGGACAATGTAGGCCCCAACAGTGTAGGCCTGGACACTGTAGGCCCCAACAGTGTAGGCCCGGACACTGTAGGCCCCAACAGTGTAGGCCCGGACACTGTAGGCCCCAACAGTGTAGGCTCGGACAATGTAGGCCCCAACAGTGTAGGCCCGGACACTGTCGGCCCCAACAGTGTAGGCCCGGACACTGTAGGCCCCAACAGTTTAGGCCCGGACACTCTAGGCCCCAACAGTGTAGGCCCAGACACTGTAGGCCCCGATAGTGTAGCCCCGGACAATGTAGGCCCGGATACTGTAGGCACCGACAGGAGCCCTGGGCGCCGCCTGACGGAGGTTGTGTAGGTACCCGCCTCCCGGCCCAGGCAGTAAAAAAAGTTATTTACAGGTATCAATATAAAAACAATGGGGTCAAATATTGACCAGCTTCAAAGAACATCTTTTAAAATTCTCCGGGAGGTCAGGTCTCATTGGTGGAGCGGGAGCATGTGGCCGCTGGCTGGGTGAGGTCACGTGGGGCGCGGGGCGATGACATCACCCTTGTCCCTTATTTGGGAGCGAGGAAGTTGGCAACCCTAGTTCACAGCCTCCCAATGCCAGAGATCTGGTGGGGACCAGATCCAGAGAGCAATGATGAATATTTATCCTGACTCCCACCACCGGGGGGAGGTGTGGGGGCGGAGAGTGAGGCGTGAGGCCCGGTGGGACCCGCCACACTACCCAGGCACAAAATGGCCGCTTTTGCGCCACCTTGGGGCACTACCTCAGGGCAGGCTATCCCTAAGCACAGGCTTGGTGTGATTATCCCACTGCCCACCGACATCCTAGCCCGAACACAGGGGTCTCTGTTACGCACGCTTTGGGTGAGAGTATTTTTCTCTCACAAGTTCACGTTATCGGAGTGGAATTAGGCCCTTCGAGTCCACTCCGCCATTCAATATGGCTGATCTCTGCCCCCTAACTCCATTCTCCTGCCTTCTCCCCATAGCCCCGTGACACCCGTGCTGCCACAAGTTCACAGTTTTTGGGAATGCAGGGGGGGGATCGGGTCGACCCTGCCCCTCCCACCCCTCGGCCTCTTTGAGTGTCGTTGTGTGTGTTTACTGTTCCCCTCCTCCCTGCCTTTCCGCCCCTCCTGCTCTCCCATGCCCGTGTGTAGCTTGCCCTTTGTACAGCTTGCCGCTTCACTGTCTCCTGCTTCTAACGTGTCGTTTGCTCTTTCGGACGAAGGTTGATCAAAATGAGGAAGGGATGAGAAAGATCGCCCAGTTGGTGCTCGAGTTCCCACTGACCATGAAGACCCGCTTTGGACCACTGAAACACATAATACATCTGTTCCACCCCGATTACATTAAACCAGTCGTCCTGGCTTCAGGTATTCTGACGATTTAGACATTGTGGTCACGTATAAAATTATAAAAGGACTGGACAAGCTAGATGCAGTTAAAATGTTCCCAATGTTGGGGGGGTCCAGAACCAGGGGCCACACGGTCTTAGAATAAAGGGGAGGCCATTTAAAACTGAGGTCAGAAAAAACTTTTTCTCCCAGAGAGTTGTGAATTTGTGGAATTCTCTGCCACAGAGGGCAGTGGAGGCCAATTCACTGGATGAATTTAAAAGAGAGTTAGATAGAGCTCTAGGGGCTAGTGGAATGAAGGGATATGGGGAGAAGGCAGGCACGGGTTACTGATTGTGGATGATCAGCCATGATCACAATGAATGGCGGTGCTGGCTCGAAGGGCCAAATGGCCTCCTCCTGCACCTATTTTCTATGTTTCCAGCTGTTTATTTAGCGATTGAGGCGCTGGATTTAGCCAAGTGTCTTCCTGCAGTGTTCTTCTCCCTGGAAACACAAACGGTCGAAAGAGCATTCGGAAACTGAAGCAAAAAAGTGCCGGAAACACTCAGCAGGTCAGACAGCATCTGCGGAGAGGGAAAAGGAGTTAATGATTCCGTTTGAAGGCCTAGGAAAAGCGGGGAAATTCGTTTTAAGTAGCAGAGAGGTGGAGTGTGGATGGAACAAAAGTAATGTTTATGAGTTCATAAGTTCTAGGAGCGGCATAAGGTCATAAGTAATAGGAGCAGAATTAGGCCATTCGACCCATCGAGTCTACTCCGCCATTCAATCATGGCTGATCTATCTCTCCCTCCTAACCCCATTCTCCTGCCTTCTCCCCGTAACCCCCCGACACCTTTGGGTTTAGGTTTATTATTGTCACGTGTACCGAGATACGGGGAAAAGCTTTTGCTTGTGCTCAACACAATCAAATCAGACGCCGCACATGAATACAATCAAGCCAAACTCAAATGAGAGGGATTTACTGTAGAATAGTGGAGTGGTTGCCTGGGATGATAGTTCCATCCACATCGACTTTTTATCGTGTCCACACACGCTAGATACGGCACGGTGGCGCAGCGGTAGAGTTGCCGCCTTACAGCGAATGCAGCGCCGGAGACTCGGGTTCCACCCCGACTACGGGCGTCGTCTGTACGGAGTTTGTACGTTCTCCCCGTGACCTGCGTGGGTTTTCTCCGAGATCTTCGGTTTCCTCCCGCACTCCAAAGACGTGCAGGTTTGTAGGTTAATTGGCTGGGCAAATGTAAAAATTGTCCCTAGTGGGTGTAGGATAGTGTTAGTGTGCGGGGATCGCTGGGCGGCGCGGACCCGGTGGGCCGAAGGGCATGTTTCTGCACTATATGTCTCAATCTCTAAAAAAATATTGTGTTTCAACCAAAACTGGACACAACTCTTAGCAGTATTTGCGAGGTCCTCAGCTTTGCATTGGTGCTCCAATGGAGGACATCTCAATAGGTGCTCCATAGTTTGTGGTTCAGTGCCACATGTGCAGATGACGTCTTCAGTATCTATATATATAAATAACCCCACTTGTTGAGAGTGGCTTTACAACGACCAGGACCAGCTCTCAGTCTGTTGAGGCATTTCCGTTCAGCCCAGTTTGATCTGAGCCCAGGAGGAAGCTCTTCCTTGGCACCTATGGACATGGATGTCGTTGATGGGTTATTGGCTCGTCTCTCTTCCCATAATGCAACTCTAGTACCTTCGGCTTCAGCATTTGGTTCAACTCCGTTGCGGAAGCTTTTCCTGGATTTTAGCCGACTCTTTGTGGGTTCCTGGCCGAATAGGGGATGTCGTCCATCTGTGGTCTGGCGATGGCCTTCTCTACTGCACTGCGACCAATCGCACTCTGGTGGCGCCTGTAGTATGTACAGGCTGTCAGTTGACGTTGGCCGAAGACATCTAGTGATAAGGTGGCAGGTTGTATTGATGGCTGCATGGATCTTCTTAGCTTGGGCTGATCTTTCCCAGACTGGGCATGCATTCTCTGCTGCTGAGTAGCAAAGGGTTTCCTCCTCTGGGACCACCATCGCCACCCTCCGTCACCGTTGTCTATGATGACTGGATAGACTAGGCTTATACTCGCTGGAATTTAGAAGACTGAGGGGGGATCTTATAGAAACATAAAATTCTTAAGGGGTTGGAGAGGCTAGATGCGGGAAGATTGTTCCCGATGTTGGGGAAGTCCAGAACCAGGGGTCACAGCTTAAGGATAAGGGGGAAGTCTTTTAGGACCGAGATGAGAAAACATTTCTTCACACAGAGAGTGATGAGTCTGTGGAATTCTCTGCCACAGAAGGTAGTCGAGGCCAGTTCATTGGCTATATTTAAGAGGGAGTTAGATGTGGCCCTTGTGGCTAAAGGGATCAGGGAGTATGGAGAGAAGGCAGGTACAGGTTACTGAGCTGGATGATCAGCCATGATCATATTGAATGGCGGTGCAGGCTCGAAGGGCCGAATGGCCTACTCCTGCACCTATTTTCTATGTTTCTATGTTTCTATGAGCTGAGAGGAGTGGCAGTGGGGATAAGCTGGAGAGGACGCCTGCTCAGTGGGTTACGATGGGCAGTTAGAGGCAGCACAGTGGTCCACCCCTCATCCTCATGCCCTCCAAGGAATAGAGTCCGAGCCTGCTCAACCTCTCCCTGCAGCTCACACCCTTGAGTCCTGGCAACATCCTCCTAGATCTTCCCTGCACCCTTCGAAGGTATCACAAAATGCTGGAGTAACTCAGCGGGTCAGGCAGCATCTCTGGAGAAAAGGAGTAGGTGACATTTCGGGTCGAGACCCTTCTTGTTCAGACTGAGAGCTCTCTGTCTGAAGGAGGGTCTCGACCCGAAATGTCCCCTATGCCTCTTCTCCGGAGATGCTGTCTGTCCCGCTGAGTTACGCCTGCAATTCTATGTCTAACTTCGGTGTAAACCAGCATCTGCACTTCCTTCCTACACATGTAGCTTGACATCCTTTCTAGGTTGTTATCGGCTTGTTGTGAAAGGAAACCTGCTTCTACATGTGTGGTTAATTATTCACTGGTGGAATGCACGGCACCTTCTGGTCCTGACCTCTGGCACACATTCAGTGAGTCAGGCTGGGGAGGGAGAGCACGCCAACACCTAATCTCACGCCTCCATCAATATTGGCTTCTCTAACCTGAGAGTTGTGAAGCTGTGCAATTCTCTGCCTCAGAAGGCAGTGGAGGCCAATTCTCTGAATGCATTCAAGAGAGAGCTAGATAGAGCTCTTAAGGATAGCGGAGTCAGGGGGTATGGGGAGAAGGCAGGAACGGGGTACTGATTGAGAATGATCAGCCATGATCACATTGAATGGCGGTGCTGGCTTGAAGGGCTGAATGGCCTCCTCCTGCACCTATTGTCTATAAGTAACCCCTGCATTCCTTCTCTCTCCAGCTCTCCCCCACCCAAGTCACACCAGCTTCTCGTTCTCACCTAGCAAACGGCCAACAATGGCCTGTTTCTGTTACCATCATCACTTTTTTTTGCATATCTTTCATTCATTGTTCTATATCTCTCTACGCCAGTGTCTATATCCCTCGTTTATCTTTCCCGTGATTTGCCCTCCAGCATTTTTGTGTCTGTCTGGCTTCCCCTCCTCTGCTTGTTCCATTCGTCCCCTCGATCTGCCTCTCTGTGGTCTCTCTCCTTTGCCTCTCTTGTGCATACAACCGCTGTGGACACTGGGCTAAAGTATTTACCCTCACACATCCAACTCCTGACCCTGACCTTCAGCTAAACGCGGTTCTCGTGCGTTACTGGACAAACTCTGGGTGATTTAAGATACACAGTAGCGCAGCAGTAGAGTTGCTGCCTCACAGCGCCAGAAACCCCGGTTCGATCCTGACCTCGGGTGCTGTCTGTCTGTTTTTACGTTCTCCCAGTGACTTGATGGGCCTAACTCTGCTCCTATCACTTAGGAATGTACGGAGAAGTCTTAAATGAGTTTGTTTTTGTGAGAGGCTGCTTTGTGAGTACTGCTGTCTGAGGTTCAAGCCTTTGGAAACAAACCCCTCTGAACTACTGTTACCAAATCAAGCTCCCAGCTTCTGTTCAACGCTGGCCTTTCCAAATCTTGGTCGGGTGCTTTCTAATCCAAACCCATCTTTGTGCAGCAGCTTGGTGTTTCTAACCTGGCCCAGGCTTTCTAATCTGACTCACATTTTCTAATGCAGCTCAGCAGCTTGGAGCAAATCCATGTTTCCCCAGTGCCTGCACTTCCTAATCTGCCACCTCTACCACACGGTTGCTTTTGATCTGTGCCCAGCCCTCACTGCATGCTCAACTCTGTTGTGAAATGACCTCACGGTAAGTTGTGTTACCTGCAGGAAGGAAGTCCAGACGCTGGTTTAAACCGTACAGCTGGAGTAACTCAGCGGGACAGGCAGCATCTGTGGAGAAAAGGAACAGGTGGCGTTTTGGGGCCGAGACCCTTCTTCAGTGAAGAACCATCATCACCTATTCCTTTTCTCCAGAGATGCTGTCTGACCCGCTGAGTTCCTCTGGCCTTTTGTGTTTCGGTGATTCCAGAGTTTCGGAGCGGCAAAGTCGATTCAGAAAAGCAAATCTCCCGTCCGGTTCCATTGATTTATTCTCTCTTTGATTTTCGCCTGGAGATTTTCATTCCGATAAGCAGCAGGTGATTGTATCTCTGGCCCGTGCACACTAGCACTGGGTCACTCGACGATGTTCCCCTCTTGTGCCTATTCACAAAATGCTGGAGTAACTCAGCGGGTCAGGCAGCATCTCAGGAGAGAAGGAATGGGTGACGTTTCGGGTCAAGACCCTTCTTCAGACCGATGTCAGGGGGGCGGGACAAAGGAAGGATCAGTCCAATGTCAGGCGGGGCGGGACAAAGCCATGTCCACTTTGAAGAAGTTCTCCTCCTCTCTTCGAAGAGAGTTTAGCAACATGCTCCCCCTCTGTGATTTCTCCTCCCCTCCTACTCTACGACCACATTTTGACCCAGGCTCGCTACCACAGCCACAAGAAGGGTCTCGACCCGAAACGTCACCCATTCCTTCTCTCCTGAGATGCTGCCTGACCCGCTGAGTTACTCCAGCATTTTGTGAATAAACACCTTCGATTTGTACCAGCACCTGCAGTTATTTTCTTATATTTCCCCTCTAGTGCAATCATGGGTGAATTATGGACTCCACATAGCTGATGACTGGAGACTCTTTGGTTAATTTATCTCTCTCTTGCTCCCACTGGCTTTGTTCCATTCTAGATCCGCGGTTCGGAGGAAGGGTTAGCCCTGGTGAATGAAATCGTCAAAACCCATGTGACCTGCTGTCTCACCTGGTTCGGCCCCCTCTACCCAATAGTGAGGCTGTTCCATCCCAGCTACATCAAGTGTGTCCTTTTGGCCTCAGGTAGAGCAGTTCGACACGGAGAAATCCTTGGGTTTAAATTTTGTCGTAAACGTGCCATTATTTCCGTGCTGACTCACGCAAATTGTGTTTCAGGTTGGCAACCGATGAAAGTTGCGGTCATCGATCTAAACATCAACTCTGTTTCTCTCTTGTGCAGCAAGGATGCTGAATCGCGCCGAAGATAGACACAAAATGCTGGAGTAGTTTATAGTTTAGTTTAGAGATACAGCGCGGAAACAGGCCCTTCGGCCCACCCAGTCCGTCCCGACCAGCGATCCCCGCACGCTAACACTATCCCACAAGCACTATCCCACTAACACTATCCCACAATATACGATTTTACCGAAGCCAATTAGCCTACAAACTTGTGCGTCTTTGGAGTGTGGGGGGAAACCGGAGCACCCGGAGAAACCCCACGTGGGTCACGGGGAGAGCGTGCAAACTCCGTACAGACAGCGCCCGTCGTTAACCATTAACAGTTAACCATTAAACCTCCTGTCTCAGATGATGTCTTTTGGAACGGGTCCTTAAACAGGTAAAAGGGAGTTTATTAATTTTGACCACAGCTTGATTTGCTTTGATGCGGAGAATCAGTTGAATCTCCAAAGTCAGGATCAAACCCAGGTCTCTTGCGCTATAAGGTAGCAACTTTACCGCCGTGTCACTGTGCTGCCCTTAACTGAGGAATAGATGGGATAAAAGCCCAGAGACTTTTGAACACAGTAGGGGAATCAAGAGCCAGAGGAGGTTTAAGGTGTCCTGTGTACAGTTTTGATCTCCAAATTTGAGGAAGGATATTCTTGCTATTGAGGGCGTGCAGCGTAGGTTTACTAGGTTAATTCCCGGAATGGTGGGACTGTCATATGTTGAAAGACTGGAGCGACTAGGCTTGTATACACTGGAATTTAGAAGGATGATAGGAGATCTTATCGAAAACGTATAAGATTATTAAGGGGTTGGACACGTTAGAGGCAGGAAACATGTTCCCAATGTTGGGGGAGTCCAGAACAAGGGGCCACAGTTTAAGAATAAGGGGTAGGCCATTTAGAACTGAGATGAGGAAAAACTTTTTCAGTCAGAGAGTTGTGCATCTGTGGAATTCTCTGCCTCTGAAGGCAGTGGAGGCCAATTCTCTGAATGCATTCAAGAGAGAGCTAGATAGAGCTCTTAAGGATAGCGGAGTCAGGGGGTATGGGGAGAAGGCAGGAACGGGGTACTGATTGAGAATGATCAGCCATGATCACATTGAATGGCGGTGCTGGCTCGAAGGGCGAAATGGCCTCCTCCTGCACCTATTGTCTATTGTCTATTGAAGGAGGAAAGATATTATGGGGATCAGAGGGGTAACATTTTCACACAAATGTGGTAGGTGTATGGAACGAGCTGCCGGAGGAGGTAGTTGAGGCAGGGACTGTAGCAATGTTTCAGAAGCAATTAGACAGGCACATGGATGGGACAGGTTTAGAGGGATATGGACCAACTGAATCATGCAAGTGGGACTAGTGTAGATGGGACATGTTGGTCGGTGTGGACGTTGGGCCGAAGTGCCTGTTTCCACGCTGTATGACTGTGACTGCATAACTCAGCGGGTCAGGCAGCATCTCGGGAGAAAAGAAATAGGTGACAATTCGGATCGAGACCCTTCTTGAGACCCTTCTTGAGTCTGTAGAGACTCTAGACTCAAGAGGAGCCTCGACCCGAAACGTCACCTATTCCTTTTCTCCGGAGAGCCATTCCGCCTCCTTCGGGTCCCGCCTCCACCGCTCCACTCCCCCTGCCCCTCATTGGCCGTCACTCGTGCGGGTCCCGTCCCCTCCCCTCCTTCCGGCCCCGCCTCTTCCGCTCTCCTCACCCCCCCCCCCCCCCTCATTGGCCGCCACTCCCGTTACTCGGGCGGGTCCCGTCCCCTCCCCCTCCTTCAGGTCCCGCCTCTTCCGCCCTCCTCACTCCCCCCCCCCCCCTCATTGGCCGCCACTCCGTCACTCGGGCGGGTCCCGCCCCCGGCGGCCATCTTGGGCACGGCGAGTGGAAAAGGGATTATTAAAGTTAAAAAATGTCAATAACTAAAAATATAACACCAATTTGAACGAAACTTGCTATTTGCACACCGCAGGACAATGGTGAGAAAAGTGGGCCTAAAATTGTTGCGCTATCGTGTACCGTTGTGGCTGTATTTCTGGTACGCACAATCAAACTAACAAAGCATCAAACAAACAAACAAGATGAGAGTCTTAGTAATATATAGATAGATTGTCACATGTGCAGTGAAACACGGTTTTGTTGCCTGCTATCCAGTCGGGGGAAAGACTATACATGATTTCATTCAAGCCATCCACAGTTTGGCTAAGTGTGGCCGCTCCAAATACCCACAAGGCAGAGTTCCACCCGAGAGGCTGCTTGTTTCAACAATGATCCATCCAGTCTCCCACTGAGATTCTCCAGGGACCTCTGTGGCGTGTTCAACAACCTCTGTCATACCACCTCATGCAGGATGAAAGCGTGTAATGGAAACCATCCAGAATAAACCTGATCTCTCAACTCAAAGCAAAGCTTGCAAGATTCCACCTGACCTGTAAAATATTCATGACCCTAATTAAGTTCCAAGTGGGCCATGGCAGTGGCACGGTGGCGCAGCGGTAGAGTTGCTGCCTCACAGCGCCAGAGACTCGGGTTCAATCCTGACTACGGGTGCTGTCTGTACAGAGTTTGTACGTTCTCCCTGTGACCGCGTGGGTTTTATCCGGGTGCTCCGGTTTCCTCCCACACTCCAAAGACGTACAGGTTTGCAGGTTAATTGGTCTCTGTAAAACTGTAAATTGTCCCTCGTGTAGGATAGCGCTGGCGTGAGGGGTGATCGCAGGTGGGCACGGACTCGGTGGGCCGAAGGGCCTGTTTCCGCACTGCATCTCTCAGGGCTAAAGTTTCTCAAGCGTGGCTTCACTTTGTCTTTCAGCTCCCATCGCTGTGAAGGACGAGCTCTTCTACGGTTTCCTCAGGCCTTGGCTAGGTGAGCAGCGGCCATCTTGTGGCTCCCCATGGCTTCCTCACGGGGCCAGCCAGCGACAACGGAGGTGACATCGTGCTGCTGGGACCGGGATGTGGGCTGGGAAGATCTAAGGAGGATGATGCCAGGACTCAAGGGCCTGAGTTACATTACAGGGAGAGGTTGGGCAGGCTAGGGATAGACAATAGACAATAGACAATAGGTGCAGGAGGAGGCCATTCGGCCCTTAGAGCCAGCACCGCCATTCAATGTGATCATGGCTGATCATTCTCAATCAGTACCCCGTTCCTGCCTTCTCCCCATACCCCCTGACTCCGCTATCCTTAAGAGCTCTATCTAGCTCTCTCTTGAATACATTCAGAGAATTGGCCTCCACTGCCTTCTGAGGCAGAGAATTCCACAGATTTACAACTCTCTGACTGAAAAAGTTTTTCCTCATCTCCGTTCTAAATGGCCTACCTCTTATTCTTAAACTGTGGCCCCTTGTTCTGGACTCCCCCAACATTGGGAACATGTTTCCTGCCTCTAACGTGTCCAACCCCTTAATAATCTTATACGTTTCGATAAGATCCCCTCTCATCCTTCTAAATTCCAGTGTTTACAAGCCTAGTCGCTCCAGTCTTTCAACATACGACAATCCCGCCATTCCGGGAATTAACCTGGTAAACCTACGCTGCACGCCCTCAATAGCAAGAATAAGAATCTATTCCTTGTAGAGCAGGAAGATGAAGGGTGGCTCCTTTTGCAACTCCAATGTGCAAGGCACTGGTGAAGCCACAGTTGGAGTATTGTGTTCAGTTTTGGTCAGTGAAAGGTCACAGAAAAAAATGCTCAAGATAGACACAAAATACCTAAGTAACTCAGTGGGTCAGGCAGCATCTCTGGAGAAAATGAATAGGTGGCGTTTCGGGTCGAGACCCTTCTTCAGACTAAGATAGAGTGGAGTCAGGGGTTATGGGGAGAAGGCAGGAGAACGGGGTTGAGAGGGAAAGATAGATCAGCCATGATTGAATGGCGGAGTAGGCTTGATGGGCCGAATGGCTTAATTCTGCTCATGTATGTATCATACGTTTCAACGTATGTTGAAAGACTGGAGCGACTAGGCTTGTACACACTGGAATTTAGAAGGATGAGAGGGGATCTTATCGAAACGTATAAGATTATTAAGAGGTTGGACACGTTAGAGGCAGGAAACATGTTCCCAATGTTGGGGGAGCCCAGAACAAGGGGCCACAGTTTAAGAATAAGGGGTAGGCCATTTAGAACGGAGATGAGGAAAAACTTTTTCACTCAGAGAGTTGTGAATCTGTGGAATTCTCTGCATCAGAGGGCAGTGGACGCCAATTCTCTGAATGCATTCAAGAGAGAGCTAGATAGAGCTCTTAAGGATAGCAGAGTCAGGGGGTATGGGGAGAAGGCAGGAACGGGGTATTGATTGAGAATGATCAGCCATGATCACATTGAATGGTGGTGCTGGCTCGAAGGGCCGAATGGCCTCCTCCTGCACCTATTGTCTATTGTCTTTTGTATTTGGAGAGTGGGAGGATCTGTTGTGAGCTATAGGGAGAGGTTGAGCAGGCTAGGACTGTATTCCTTGGAGTGCAGGAAGATGAGGGGTGCTCTTGTAGAGGTATATAAGATCAGGAGGGGAATAGATTGGGTAAATACACAGTCTTTTAACCAGGCGAAATCAACGCCCAGAGGATATAGGTTTAAGATGAGGGGGGAAATATTTAATTGGAACTCGAAAGGCAATGTTTCCACACAGAGGGTGGTGGGTGTATGGAACGAGCTGCCGGAGGAGGTAGTTGAGGCAGGGACTATTGCAACGTTTGAAAGACATTTAGACAGGGACATGGATAGGACAGGTTTGGAGGGATATGGGCCAAACATGGGCAGGTGGGACTAGTGTGGATGGGGCATGTTGGTTGGTGGTCTGTCCAGGTGCTGGTGGGGAATGGAGTCATAGAATCATCGAGTGACACAGTGTGGAAACAGGCCCTTCGGCCCAACTCGCCCACACCGGCCAACATGTCCCAGCTACACTAGCCCCACCTGCCTGCGTTTGGCCCATATCCCTCTAAACCTGTCCTATCCATGTACCTGTCTAACCGATTCTTAAACATTGGGATAGTCCCAGCCTCAACTACCTCCTCTGGCAGCTCGTTCCATACACCCACCACCCTTTGTGTGAAAAAGTTACCCCTCAGATTCCAATTAAATCTTTTCCCCTTCACCTTGAACCTATGTCCTCTGGTCCTCGATTCCCCTACTCTGGGCAAGAGACTCTGTGCATCTACCCGATCTATTCCTCTCATGATTTTATACACCTCTATAAGATCTCCCCTCATCCTCCTGCGCTCCAAGGAACAGAGTCCCAGCCTGCTCAACCTCTCCCTGTAGCTCAGACCCACTAGTCCTGGCAACATATTTCTCTGTACCCTTTCCAGCTTGACAACATCTATACACTAAAACGTTTGTTTGTTTGTTTGTTCCTGAACTACAGCCAAAACGGTACACGATAGCGCGACAATGTTAGGCCCGCCTTGGTCACCGTCGTCCCTTTGGTGCTAATGGAAGAAGTTTCATTGAAATCGGTGTTATATTTTTAAAGTCATTCACATTTCACAAGTTTAAATCTATCTCCTAGGGAGGGAGGGAGGAAGGAGGGAGGGAGGATAAGGGGGGGGGGAGGGAGTGGGGAGGTGGGAGGATAAGGGGGGTGAGGGGGATGGAGTGGGGGAG
>NC_135989.1:6730886-6735886 GCF_053455715.1 Rhinoraja longicauda
TGTTCTGTGAATGTTGTGCTTCATGCACGTCACACGTGCTTCTCCAGTATATCTTTAAAGCTCGTAGGTATTTTCCCTGCATCTCTTCTAATGATCGAATGAATCAATCAATGAATCAATGAATCAATGAACCAATTAATCAATTAATCAATGAATCAATGAATCAATGAATCAATGAATCAATGAATCAATAAATCAATGAATGATGAATCAATTAATCAATGAACAATGAATCAATGAATCAATGAATGGTGTAAGAAAATAACTGCAAATGCTGGTACAAATCGAAGTATTTATTCACAAAATGCTGGAGTTACTCAGCAGGTCAGGCAGCATCTCAGGAGAGAAGGAATGGGTGACGTTTCGGGTGGAGGGAGGTTAAGGAGGGAGTATAAGGGGGTTGAGGGGAATGGAGTGCGGGGGGAAGGGGGGTCGGGGGAGGAAGGAGGGGAAGGGGGTGCGGAGGGAAAGGGGAAGGGGGTAGAGGAGGGCGATGTATGGGGAGGGGAGTGGGGAGGGAGGGGGAGGGGAGGAGGGAGGGGAAAGTGGGGAGTGGGGGAGAGGGGAGGGGGAGGGGAGGGGGAGGTTGAGGAGAGAGGGGAGGGGGGGAAGGACAGGGTGCTGCACCAATGCAGGTTTGGGCCCAACGGGTCCACGGTCTAGTTAAGAATAAAGCATAAACACATCAAAACAATAAGGATACAACATTACGGTCTAAACTTGTGGGTGAAAATAAACCAGAGCAAAAAAGAGACTACAAACTTTGGTTATTGAGTAGAGAGAGCTACTACTCGAGGGGGAAAAAGCTGTTTTTATGTCTTTAATTCACAGGGAACTCCGAGGTGGACGGTGCACATTTAGCAGAGGAACTAAGGCGTTACCCATGCTTGTTTATTGTTCAATCGCTACGCAGATTTAATCACCCTGTCACTATTTCGTGGCATCGCGAACCTTTCCAGTGATGTGACGGTGTATTTCTTACTTCGTAGAAAAATAAATCTTTACTTAACCTAAACCCCGTATGCGTCACAATAATGTGCAATGCTTCAGGTTAGAGGAATATGTCGAGAGCTTGGTCAGTTGAGCGGACAGGTATCAGGTATAGCAAATACACATGAATACAGGAAATAGTGACATTATGCATTTGGGATGTGAAATAGGTCAAAGAATTGTTGTAGCGAAGGGATATGTCCACGTATCTTTGCTATCTTTGAAGGTAACAAGTCGGGTTTATAAGATGGTTAATAAGAACGAAAGGTGGGTCATTTTAACAACCCTGTCTGTAACTGTAGGATTGTCCACCACATCTGGAAGCTTATAATCCACTGAAACCTGTGTGTCTCTTTATTTTACCCGGTTAACCTGATGCTTAATAAAAGGACCGTTGTATATCTGACTCTCCAGCTCACCGACTCTGTCTGTGTCTTTTTCTGCAGTCGGACATTGAGATATTTGCTCCTAACGTCAATTTTCATTTTCCAAGGCGTTTTTCCTGACACAAGGAATTGCAGATGCTGGAATATTGAGCAAACACTGAGTGTTGGAGTAACAGAGAGGATCAGGCAGCATCTGTGGGGGGGAATGTTTAAGCGACGTTTCGGGGCGGGTTACCTATTCAGACTGATTGTAGATGCGGCGGGTGAGAGGGGGGGGGCGGCGGGTCTGCAAAAGATGTGGGGGCGGCACAAAGCCTTGCATTTGACAGGTAGATGAATGTGCGGAGGATTTTGAATGGCAATGCGTTGGACAACGGCTAGAGATGAAAAGGGGACAAATGGGTTTCAGGTAGGAAATGAAGAACCGCGAAATGCAAACATGGCGGATGGGCTATGGGTGGAAAGGGACGGGGGATAAGGGGTCGGTGAGTAAAATACAAGAGTGGGCATTGGGGTGGGGGTCACAGGAAATAGAGGAGGGAGGAAAGTGGGATATTTACCTAAATGTGGATAATTTAATTTTGATACAGTTGGGTTGTCAGTTACCCAAACGGAATGCGTGGTGTTCTTTCTGCTCAAACGCAGAAACTAAATATATAATCTGTTTGTGTTTTAAATTGGACAATGAAGTAATGTGTGTACAATAATGACTGTGACTCAATGACATATATCCGGAAGCGTTAGTTTCTGGGCAATGCAGAAGTCTGTTGAAGCCGGGGAACAGAAGCCACACACTGGGAATAGTCCTATCTATCCTGACACATAGTTCCATGGAATTGGCAGCACGGGGAAACAGGGGTGGTAAAGTAGGAACTGGGTACACTTGACCCTCGTCGATCAATATATTGAGGAAGGCTGGCGAGGCGCCCTGTTACAGTTGTACAAAACGTTAGTAAGGCCATATCTGGAGAATGATGAGCAGTCCTAGTCGTCGTGCTATAGAGCGTAAGGCATTAAACTAGAATGGGCGCAGAAGGGTATATGAGAATGTTACTGGATCAGGAGGGTTTCAGTTATACGGAAAGGCAGGATTAGGCGGGAATATCGATCTCTCCGGAGTGCAAGAGGCTAAGAACTAACCTGATACTGTCTGTCTGTCTGTCTGTCTGTCTGTCTGTCTGTCTGTCTGTCTGTCTGTCTGTCTGTCTGTCTGTCTGTCTGTCTGTCTGTCTGTCTGTCTGTCTGTCTGTCTGTCTGTCTGTCTGTCTGTCTGTCTGTCTGTCTGTCTGTCTGTCTGTCTGTCTGTCTGTCTGTCTGTCTGTCTGTCTGTCTCTCTCTCTCTCTCTCTCTCTCTCTCTCTCTCTCGCTCGCTCTCTCGCTATCTATCTATCTATCTATCTATCTATCTATCTATCTATCTATCTATCTATCTATCTATCTATCTATCTATCTATCTATCTATCTATCTATCTATCTATCTATCTATCTATCTATCTATCTATCTATCTATCTATCTATCTATCTATCTATCTATCTATCTATCTATCTATCTATCTATCTATCTATCTATCTATCTATCTATCTATCTATCTATCTATCTATCTATCTATCTATCTATCTATCTATCTATCTATCTATCTATCTATCTATCTATCTATCTATCTATCTATCTATCTATCTATCTATCTATCTATCTATCTATCTATCTATCTATCTATCTATCTATCTATCTATCTATCTATCTATCTATCTATCTATCTATCTATCTATCTATCTATCTATCTATCTATCTATCTATCTATCTATCTATCTATCTATCTATCTATCTATCTATCTATCTATCTATCTATCTATCTATCTATCTATCTATCTATCTATCTATCTATCTATCTATCTATCTATCTATCTATCTATCTATCTATCTATCTATCTATCTATCTATCTATCTATCTATCTATCTATCTATCTATCTATCTATCTATCTATCTATCTATCTATCTATCTATCTATCTATCTATCTATCTATCTATCTATCTATCTATCTATCTATCTATCTATCTATCTATCTATCTATCTATCTATCTATCTATCTATCTATCTATCTATCTATCTATCTATCTATCTATCTATCTATCTATCTATCTATCTATCTATCTATCTATCTATCTATCTATCTATCTATCTATCTATCTATCTATCTATCTATCCACAGAATGCTGGAGTAACTCAGCAGGTCAGGCAGCATCTCGGGAGAGAAGGAATGGGTGACGTTTCGGGTCGAGACCCTTCTTCAGACTGATGTCGGGGGTGGGACAAAGGAAGGATATAGGTGGAGACAGGAAGATAGAGGGAGATCTGGGAAGGAGGAGGGGAAGGGAGGGACAGAGGAGCTATCTGAAGTTGGAGAAGTCGACGTTCATACCACCGGGCCGCAAACTGCCCAGGCGAAATATGAGGTGCTGCTCCTCCAATTTCCGGTGGGCCTCACTATGGCACTGGAGGAGGCCCATGACAGAGAGGTCAGACTGGGAATGGGAGGGGGAGTTAAAGTGCTGGGCCACCGGGAGATCAGTTGCGTTAATGCGGACCGAGCGCAGGTGTTCAGCGAAGCGATCGCCGAGCCTGCGCTTGGTTTCGCCGATATAGATAAGTTGACATCTAGAGCAGCGGATGCAATAGATGAGGTTGGAGGAGGTGCAGGTGAACCTCTGTCTCACCTGGAAAGAATGTTTGGGTCCTTTGATGGAGTTGAGGGGGGAGGTAAAGGGACAGGTGTTGCATCTCGTGCGGTTGCAAGGGAAAGTGCCCGGGGTTAGGGTGGTTTGGGTAGGAAGGGATGAGTGGACCAGGGAGTTGCGGAGGGAACGGTCTCTGCGGAACGCAGAGAGGGGAGGGGATGGGAAGATATGGCCAGTGGTGGGGTCCTGTTGTAGGTGACGGAAATGTTGGTGGATAATATGTTGGATCCGCTGGCTGGTGGGGTGGAAGGTGAGAACGAGGGGGATCCTGTCCTTGTTGCGAGTGTGGGGATGGGGAGCAAGAGCGGAGCTGCGGGATGTAGAAGAGACCCTAGTGAGAGCCTCATCTATAATGGAGGAGGGGAAGCCCCGTTTTCTGAAAAACGAGGACATCTCGGAAGCCCTAGTGTGAAACACCTCATCCCGGGCTCAGATGCGGCGTAGACGGAGGAATTGGGAGTAAGGGATAGACTTTTTGCAGGGGACCGGGTGGGAAGAAGTGTAGTCCAGATAGCTGTGCTAGTCGGTGGGCTTGTAATAAATGTCCGTCACTAGTTTTTCTCCTGTGATGGAGATGGTGAGGTCCAGAAACGGGAGGGAGATGTCAGAGATAGTCCAGGTATATTTAAGGGCAGGATGGAAATTGGAGGTGAAGTGTATAAAGTCAGTGAGTTCTGCATGGGTGCAAGAGGTAGCACCAATGCAGTCGTCGATGTAGCGGAGGTAGAGTTCGGGGATGGGGCCAGTGTACGTCTGGAAGAGGGATTGTTCGACGTACCCAACAAAGAGGCAGGCGTAACTAGGGCCCATGTGAGTGCGCATAGCTACGCCTCTGGTTTGGAGGAAGTGGGAGGAGTCAAAGGAGAAGTTGTTGAGGGTAAGAACC
>NC_135989.1:6740886-6760697 GCF_053455715.1 Rhinoraja longicauda
GCCAATTCTCTGAATGCATTCAAGAGAGAGCTAGATAGAGCTCTTAAGGATAGCGGAGTCAGGGGTTATGGGGAAAAGGCAGGAACGGGGTACTGATTGAGAATGATCAGCCATGATCACATTGAATGGCGGTGCTTGCTCGAAGGGCCGAATGGCCTCCTCCTGCACCTATTGTCTATAGGAGCCGACTGAATGTGACCACTTGCATTGCGGTGTTTAGAAACATAGAAACATAGAAAATAGGTGCAGGAGTAGGCCATTTGGCCCTTCGAGCCTGCACCGCCATTCAATATGATCATGGCTGATCATCCAACTCAGTATCCTGTACCTGCCTTCTCTCCATACCCCCTGACCTCTTTAGCCACAAGGGCCACATCTAACTCCCTCTTAAATATAGCCAATGAACTGGCCTCAACTAC
This sequence comes from Rhinoraja longicauda, assembly GCF_053455715.1. Lineage (NCBI taxonomy): Eukaryota > Metazoa > Chordata > Chondrichthyes > Rajiformes > Arhynchobatidae > Rhinoraja > Rhinoraja longicauda. The sequence continues at coordinate 6,741,306 of NC_135989.1, forward strand.
CTTCTGTGGCAGAGAATTCCACCGATTCACCACTCTCTGTGTGAAAAAAAACGTTCTCATCTCGGTCCTAAAAGACTTCCCCCCTTATCCTTAAGCTGTGACCGCTTGTTCTGAACTTCCCCAACATCGGGAACAATCTTCCTGCATCTAGCCTGCCCAACCCCTTAAGAATTTTGTAAGTTTCTATAAGATCCCTCTCAATCTTCTAAATTCCAGCGAGAACAAGCCGAATCTATCCAGTCTTTCTTCATATGAAAGTCCTGCCTTCCCAGGAATCAATCTGGTGAACCTTCTCTGTACTCCCTCTATGGCAAGAATGTATTTCCTCCGATTAGGAGACCAAAACTGTACGCAATACTCCAGGTGTGGTCTCACTAATGCCCTGTACACCGCTGTGTTGCGCTGAGCTGGTATGTATGGCTTGGCGAGTGCTGAGGCGCGATGGTGAAGGAAAATCGTGAGAGGAATAGATCGGGTGGACACACAGAGTCTCTTGCCCAGAATAGGGGAATCGAGAACCAGAAGACATAGGTTTAAGATGCAGCGGGGAAAGGTTTAATAGGAACCTGAGGGCTAACTTTTTCCACACAGAGGGTATAAAATATAAACATATAAAATCCTTAAGGGGTTGGAGAGGCTAGTTGCAGGAAGATTGTTCCCGATGTTGGGGGAGTCCAGAACCAGGGGTCACAGCTTAAGGATAAGGGGGAAGGGGGAAGTCTTTTAGGACCGAGATGAGAAAACATTTCTTCACACAGAGAGTGGTGAGTCTGTGGACTTCTCTGCCACAGAAGGTAGTTGAGGCCAGTTCATTGGCTATATTTAAGAAGGAGTTAGATGTGGCCCTTTTTGCTAAAGGGATCAGGGGGTATGGAGAGAAGGCAGGTACAGGCTACTGAGCTGGATGATCAGCCATGATCATATTGAATGGCGGTGCAGGCTCGAAGGGCCGAATGGCCTATTCCTGCACCTATTTTCTATGTTTCTATGTTTCTATGTGATGGGTGTATGGAACGAGCTGCTGGAGGAGGTAGTTCGGGCAGGTACCATCACAACATTTAAGAATTATTGGTGCAGGTACATGGATAGGAATTGTATCACAAAATGCTGGAGTTGCTCAGCGGGTCAGGCAGCATCTCTGGAGAGAAGGAATGGGCGACGTTTCGGGTCGAGACCCTTCTTCAGACTGATGTCGGGGGGGGGGCGGGACAAAGAAAGGATATAGTTGGAGACAGGAAGACAGTGGGAGAACTGGGAAGGGGAGGGGAAGAAAGAGACAGAGGAGCAATAGGAAGTTGGAGAAATCAATGTTCATACCACTGAGCTGTAAGCTGCCCCAGCGAAATGTGTGGTTCTGTTCCTCCAATTTATGGTGGGCCTCACTATGGCACTGGAGGAGGCCCATGACAGAAAGGTCAGACTGGGAGTGGGAGGGGGAGTTGAAGTGCTGAGCAACCGGTAGATCAGGTTGGTTAAGGCGGACTGAGCGAAGGCGTTGAGCGAAGCGATCGCCGAGCCTGCGTTTGGTTTCGCCGAAGTAGAGAAGTTGACATCTGGAACAGTGGGTACATTAGATGAGGTTGGAGGAGGCGCAGGTGAACCTCTGCCTCACTTGGAAAGACTGTTTGAGCCCTTGGATGGAGTCGAGGGGGAGGTAAAGGGACAGGTGAGAATAGGAAAGGTTTGGATGGGATATGGGCCAGGCGCAGGTAGGTGAGACTAGTGTAGATGGGACATGTTGGTCGGTGTGGGCAAGTTGGGCCGAAGGACCTGTTTTCACACTGTGTGACTTTATGACTTGAAGAAGGTGAAGCAATGGCACCTTTATCGTTTCCAGTCAGTCATCAGCCCAGCCGATGACTTGGTCTTTCAATAGACAATAGGTGCAGGAGGAGGCCATTCGGCCCTTCGAGCCAGCACCGCCATTCATTGTGATCATGGCTGATCATTCTCAATCAGTACCCCGTTCCTGCCTTCTCCCCATACCCCCTGACTCCGCTATCCTTAAGAGCACTATCTAGCTCTCTTTTGAATGCATTCAGAGAATTGGCCTCCACTGCCTTCTGAGGCAGAGAATTCCACAGATTCACAACTCTCTGACTGAAAAAGTTTTCCTCATCTCCGTTCTAAATGGCCTACCCCTTATTCTTCAACTGTGGCCCCTTGTTCTGGACTCCTCCAACATTGGAAACATGTTTCCTGCCTCTAACTTGTCCAACCCCTTAAAAATCTTATACGTTTCGATAAAATCCCCTCTCATCCTTTAAAATTCCAGCGTATACAAGCCTAGTCTCTCCAGTCTTTCAACATACGACAGTCCCGCCATTCCGGGAATTATCCAAGTGAACCTACGCTGCACGCCCTCAATAGCAAGAATATCCTTGCTCAAATTTGGAGACCAAAACTGCACACAGTACTCCAGGTGCGGTCTCACTAGGGCCCTGTACAACTGCAGAAGGATCTCTTTGCGACTCTTTGAGACTCTCCCCTTGCTTCTTTGGGGGAGAGAGTGCCATGTTGTGTTTAGTTTATTGTCACGTGTACCGTGAAAAGCTTTTGTTGCATGTTAAAGGGCTGTCCCACGTGGGCGATTGTTTAGGCGACTAGGCTGTCGTCTGTACGGTCGTGAGTCGTCTCCAAAGAGTCGTAACGTTTTTCCGGTCGCCGCTGGATTTTGAAACGTTTAGAAAATTTCGGCGACTGTTGGTTTGACGCCAATTATCGTAGCTTGACGTCTCCTTATGTGGGCGCTGCCGTAGGTTGTCGCCAGGTGACGTAGGTTGTCGCCGGTGCTGACTTCGGTGAATTCCATTGGCGACTACCTGCATCAACCGGCGACAAAACCGGGGGCCAAAATGACGTGAATTGTCTTCAGTTGTCGCCGACACGGTCGTAGCTTGTCGCGGGCAGACGTGGGTTGACATCGGTTGTCGTAGGTTGCCACCTGTGTGGTCGTAGGTTGTCGTAGGTGCGGTCGTAGGTGGACGTCCTACGTCGCGACAATTGGGTCGCCGGTTGTCGGTAGCTTGACGTCGACTAGGTGGTAGGTTGTTGTAACTTGTCATAGACTTTGTCGTGGGGGGGGGGGGGGTCCAGTCGCCGGTTTTTCGGCGACCTGCTACGACTATGACAGTCGCCGGCAGTCGCCTAAAAAATCGCCCTAGTGGGACAGGCCCTTAACCAGTCAGTGGAAAGACTATACATGATTACAATTGAGCCATCCAGAGTGGACAGATACATAATGTAGGGAATAATGATTCGTGCAAGATAAGTCCAGTAAAGTCCTATCAAAGGTAGTCTGAGTCTACAATGAGGTAGATAGCCTCTCGTTAGACAATAGACAATAGGTGCAGGAGTAGGCCATTCGGCCCTTTGAGCCAGCACCGCCATTCAACGTGATCATTGCTGATCATTCTCAATCAGTACCCCGTTCCTACTTTCTCTCCGTACCCACTGACTCCGCTATCCTTAAGAGCTCTCTCTAGCTCTCTCTTGAATGCATTCAGAGAATTGGCCTCCACTGCTTTCTGAGGCAGAGAATTCCACAGATTCACAACTCTCTGACTGAAAAAGTTTTTCCTCATATCAGTTTTAAATGGCCTACCCCTTATTCTTAAACTGTGGCCCCTTGTTCTGGACTCCCCCAACATTGGGAACATTTTTCCTGCCGCTAACGTGTCTAACTCCTTAATAATCTTATACGTTTCGATGAGATCCCCTCTCATCCTTCTAAATTCCAGTGTATATAAGCCTAGTCACTCCTGCCTTTCAACGTATGACAGTCCCGCCATTCCGGGAATTTACCTAGTAAACCTACGCTGCACGCCCTCAATAACACGCCCTGAATTCACACCTACAATAGCTTTTGGGATTTCTACATAGGATGGTTCAGTTGCCTGATAACAGCCGGGAAGGAACTGTCCCTGAATCTGGAGGTGTGCGTTTTCACACTTCTGTACCTCTTGCCCGACGGGAGAGGGGAGAAGAGGGAGCTGCCAGGGTGAGACTGGTCCTTGATGATGCTGCTGGCCTTGCCGAGGCAGCGTGAGGTGTAGATGGAGTCAATGAAAGGGAGGTTGGTTTGTGTGATGGTCTGGGCTGTTTCCACAATTCTCCACAATTTCATGCGGTCTTGGATGGAGCTGTTCCCTGAAATCCCGTTTGGACTAAGCACCAGGTCTAGACACTTTTGCCTCATTTTTGCTCTCCTACCCACCGCCCCTTCACAGTCCCATTATTACGATATGACTCCTACCCCATCAAACATATCCATCAATGTGTAGGAAGGAACTGCAGATGCCGGTTTACACAAAATGCTTCCTATTCACACAATAGGAACGATATACAGTGGCCAATTGACCTACAAACCTGCACGTCTTTGAGATGAGGGAGGGCACAAAAGCACTCGGAAAGAAGTCACAACTTTGCTCCTGTTCTGACAACAACTTGTATCATGTCATGATCAGCCATGATCACATTGAATGGTGGTGCTGACTCAAAGGGCCGAATGGCCTACTCCTGCACCTATTGCCTATTCTGTTTTAAAACTGTTCCAATTTGTTTCATTGGGTTGTTTAAATTAATACTGACTAGCTAATTAATTGATTGCATCGGATGGGAGGCGCATTCCCAATCTCGTTGTACCCCTGTACAATGACAATAAAGATATATTGTATTGTATTGTATAGTATTGTATTGTCTATTGTCTACGACCAAATAAATGATTCCGATGTGCCTCTGTGGCTCCATGAGTTCCACCAGCTGTAATTCCTCGGGATCGCCCCAGTGCTGTTCGCCTCCATTCTGTGCGGAGATCCAGGAGTAGGCTTCGGCCTCCTGTATTCCATGCATTTTAGTGCCTCCATGACTCCCAACCTGGACACTTTGCTCTGTGGGATTATTGTAGGGAGCCTCTGGTGCAACACACTGTGATGGCCATTTCTGCTGCTTGTCCAGAGCAACAAAGATACAGGGACTGCATCTCTGTTCCCACAAGGTCCACTATCACCCCAGTCATTCCCTCTTCTTCCCTCTCCCTTCAGGCAGCAGATACAAACGCTTAAAAGCTTCCAATGAGACCAGACTCAGGAACAACAAAGATACTGGAGGAACAAGATGGACCACTCCGTTGAAATCGCCTATACTGAAGTGTAGTGCGCAAAGGAGCGTAACGACCGCCATTTTAGTAAGCAAAACCCACCACTCACTATGCTTCTCACAGTGTAATCAGTGTTTTGGGGCAACAGTATGTGTGATCATACCATTAAAATGCAGAATATATCTCATCTATCAATTCATAGATTTTTGTTATTTTTATTTTTAAATGTTTCTGCGAGTTTCTGCGAGTTTCTGCCTACTAAAATGGCGCCGTGACGTACTACGGTTTTTTGGGTCGAGTGGTCTATCTTGCTCCTCTAGTATCTTCGGGAACTGCTTCTTCCCCGTTGTTATCAGACAACTGAACTGTCCTCCCATGGGCTAAGGTGTAGTTCCGATCTTCCAACCAACCTCATTGTGGACCCTACACTTTCTCTGTAGCTGGAACACCATATTCTGCTCTGGTACAACCTCCTGTTGTACTTATGCGTGTGGCTTGACTGTACTCATAGATGGTACGATTTTGTAGCTTTTCACCGTATCTCACTACATGAGACAATCATGAACCAACACCATTACCACACTTACTGCTGCTCGGTAACTTTGAAAGCTCGATGGTAAAACCTGCCTGGGAAGTGCTTATTTCACCGAACATCTGCATAACTGAAATAAAAACACAGCTTTGGTAATCATCCTCAGCATAGATACATTTGGAACTGAAATGTATTTCCATTGAGACTGAACCATTTAAAGTTAAATTTAAAGAGAGGTCCTGGCCAAACAGACAGGTCCCAGGTTAGAAAAGGAAAAATATATATGTTCTCATTTGGGAAAGGGCTAGGAGAGATGTCCCAGAGGAATTACAGAATGACTACAGCAGAGAAGAAGGCCACTCAGCCTTTCATGTCTATACTAGCTCTGGGTAAAATCAAGTTGGGTCATCTCAACACCCACCATCTGCCCATTGAGAACGAAGTCTTTCCTTTCAGTTGTTTATCTAGTTCCCCCTACCAGTTTCTCTCAGGATTTCTCTGTTCCAAAGCCCAAGGAACAAATACCCTGAAAATAGACACAAAATGCTGGTGTAGCTCAGCGGGTCAGGCAGCATCTCTGGAGACAAGGAATAGGCAATGTTTCTGGTCGAGACCCTTCTTCAGACTGAGAGTCAGTGGAGAGGGTAATTAGAGTTATGAAAATGTACAGAACAAATCAGAGACGGCGTCGACAGCCAAAGAGCCCACAATGGTTCATTGTTGGCTGTGGAGGAGGTGATAACGAAAAGATACGAACAGTGAAACTAGTAGGACAACTAGGGTGGGGAAGGGATGCAGAGAGAGGGAATGCAAAGGTTACTTGAAAGTAGATCACGGAGAGAACGTACAAACTCCGTACAGACAGCACCCATAGTCAGGATGGAACCTGGTTCTCTGGCGCTGTGAGGCAGCAACTCTACCGCTGCACCACCAAATGTAGTGGAATTCAAATGATACCTGATTAAATCCAACCTGACTGTCCTTTGAGAAGCTACTGTAAGGGCACAGTAAAAGAGGGAATGTAAGGTTTTGCAGAAAATGCAAGCAAAGGGACTGGATATGAATGAATGAATTAATGAATGGATGAATGAATGAATGAATGAATGAATGAATGAATGAATGAATGAATGAATGAATGAATAAGTTTGTTGGCCAAGTATGTGCGTATACAAGGAATGTGCCTTGGTGCTCCGCTCACAAATGACAACACAAACATACTGTTAACAATTAAGAATAAAGCATAAACACATCAAAACAATAAGGATACAACATTACGGTCTAAACATGTGGGTGAAAATAAACCAGAGCAAGAAAGAGACTACAGACTTTGGTTATTGAGTGGAACTGTCACTCGTGGAAAAAGCTGTTTTTATGTCTGGCTGTGGCTGCTTTGACAGTCCGGAGTCGCCTTCCAGAGGGAAGTGCTTCAAAGAGTTTGTGGCCAGGGTGAGAAGGGTCAGAGATGATCTTGCCCGCTCGCTTCCTGGCCCTTGCAGTGTACAGTTCGTCAATGGGGGGAAGGTTGCAGCCAACAACCTTCTCATCTGTGCGAACGATCCGTTTTGCAGCCTCCGGATGTCGTGCTTGGTGGCTGAGCCAAACCAGACCATGATGGAGAAGGTGAGGACAGACTCAATGATAGCACTATAGAATTGGACCATCATTGCCTGTGGCAGATTGTGTTTCTTCAGTTGCCGCAGGAAGTACATCCTCTGTTGGGCCTTTTTGACTGTGGAGTCGATGGTGCCCCCCATTTAAGGTCCCTGGAGATGATGGTTCCAAGGAACTTAAATGACTCCACAGATAATATAATATAATATAAAGATAATAAATTCACTTTAGTTCTGCAGTGACCCATACATTCAACATGTAGAAGGCCAGATCAATTATATGCGGATTGAATTTAATTGGTTTAAAATCCACCACTTACGTTTATCTTTTATTTGTGAGCGTTCTAGTACAAAGTTGGAGTTTGAGTTTCTTATTTCGGTGAACATCTGCAATACTGGAACACAAAGAGGAACAAATTATTGATAGCTGGTGTCTGATAAAGGTACATAAAATAATGAGAGGCATAGGTAGGGTCGATAGTTAGAATCTATTTTCCCATAGTTTGGGTATCAAGAGCAAGGGGTACATTGGAGGTGAGGGGAAGGTGTTTTAAAGAGGACCTGAGGGGAAGGTTTTATACATGGAGACATAAAAAGTAGGGGCAGGAGTAGGCCATTCGGCCCTTTGAGCCAGCACCGCCATTCGATATGATCATGGCTGATCATCCAAAATCAGTACCCCAGTCCTTCTTTCTCCCCATATCTCCTGATACCGTTAGCCATAAGACCTAAATCTAACTCTCCCTTGAATACAAGGGTTGTATCACAATACAAGTGATCAATATCTGGAAAGCACTGCCAGAGAAAGTGTTGGGATCAGATACAATCAGAGGCATTTCGACATGCACTTGAATAGGTGAATAGGCAAGACATAGAAAGATGTAGTCTTAATGCAGGCAAATAGGATTTGTGTAAATGGCCAAAACGATGTGATGAGCTTAAGTGCCTATTTCAGTACAGTACAAATCTATTTCTCTAGGACTAACATCGCCCCAAACTGATCCCTGCTTGCACAGGCGAGTGCCACCCAATTCACAGCAGGGATATTTCCTACATCGGCCACTTGTTCCAGGATCATTTTATTCCCTACCCCTGGGGACCCCACCACCTCCTCATCGCCCACTCCGAACTGTGTCACAGTTTTGGTCTCCAAATTTGAGGAAGGATATTCTTGCTATTGAAGGAGTGCAACGTAGGTTCACCAGGTTAATCCCCAGAATGGTGGGACTGTCATATGTTGAAGCACTGGAGCGACTAGGCGTGTATACGCTGGAATTTAGAAGGATGAGAGGGGATCTTATCGAAAAATATAAGATTATTAAGGGGTTGGACACGTTAGAGGCAGGAAACATGTTCCCAATGTTGCGGAAGTCCAGAACCAGGGGCCACAGTTTAAGAATAAGGGGTAGGCCATTTAGAACGGAGATGAGGAAAAACATTTTGAGTCAGAGAGTTGTGAATCTGTGAAATTCTCTGTCTCAGAATGCAGTGGAGGCCAATTCTCTGAATACATTCAAGAGAGAGCTAGATAGAGCTCTTAAGGATAGCGGAGTCAGGGGGTATGGGGAGAAGGCAGGAACGGGGTACTGATTGAGAATGATCAGCCATGATCACATTGAATGGTGGTGCTGGCTCGAAGGGCCGAATGGCCTACTCCTGCACCTATTGTCTATTGAACTGCCCTGACGGAGGTTATAGTGAGCCATCTTCTTCAACCACTGGAGTTCATGTGGGGAAGATGTTGCCCCAGTGCTATTGGGCCGGGCTTAGTTCAGTTTAACTTAGAGATGCAGCTCGGAAACACCCCTTCGGCCCATCGAGTCCATGCCTGTCCCATCTGCATCTCTAGGGGAATACCTATAGCTATCAATAGCTTGATGCCCTGTGGCTCTGAGGATTGAGAATGGGGCTGCCACACAGAGACCCTTTGTAGGCATCGACACTTACTGTTGTTCTTGAGCTGGGTCAGTTCCACCTGAGCGTTTCTTATTTCACTGAACATTTGTGTAACTGAAATGGAAAATAGATTTAGAGTTCACAGCAGTGGAACCAGTGTAATCAACTCCAGAGACTCAGATGTTATCTCCTTCCGACTGACAATAAACAATCGGTCAGGTTACACACAGAGATAAATCAGTACTGATATTGGAGAGAGGAGAGAAGAGGGTGGAGGGAGAAACGGGGAGAGAAAGGGGAAAGGGTCGCGAGAGTAGGGGAGAGGTAGGAGAGGAAAATGGGGAAAGAGAAAGAGAGAAGCTGAGGATGGTGAAGAGAGGAGGTAGAGCGGGATTGGAGATTGTAGAGAGAGCAGGGAGAGGGAGGAGAATGGGAGGAGATGAGAGGGGCTATGGAACGGGACACCGGGAAAAAGGCACAAAGTGCTGGTCTGATCAGTTATCTGATCTGCAGGTCAGACAACATCTCTGGTGACGTTTCGGGTCGAGACCCTTCCTCAGACTGAATCAGAAATCAGAGGAGGTTCAGTACAGAGAGGGGAAGGGAAAGTGGGGGAGGGAAGGAGTGAAGGAGGGTGGAGATAAGAGAGGTAGCGTGGATGGAGGATGGTGGGAATGAAGAAATCGAGGCGGGACAGAAGGAAAGAAAGACGTGAAAGGAAGGAATGGGGAAAAGTGATGAGGAAAGGTGAGAGCAAGGAATATGTTGAAGGTATCACAAAATGGTGGAGTAACTCAGCAGGTCAGGCAGCATCTCAGGAGAGAAGGAATGGGTGGTGTTTCGGGTCGAGACCCTTCTTCAGACCCTCTTCAAGGAATATGTTGAAGGAGTGGAAGGCAGACAGTGAAGGAGGGGAAAATATTTGGACATTTTTTGGAGGAGGTTGGTGGTTTGGCACAGGGTCATTTTCATACGGTTTGATATTTGTCCCTGCTTCCAGTTAATCCTTTTGCTGACCTCAAGGGGATCACTGCGGCCCCATATCTGGCTGAGACCTGGTGTTCACACTGGCTGGCAAATCCCAGATCTAAGCCACATCCTGTGGCACAGAGGGGCCAGGATCACCAAAGGGGGGGGGGGGGGGGTGTGGCGGGGGCAGATACTAGCACTTGTGTAACTTTGTCAGCGCCAGAAATGTGGCGCCCCTTGTGTGCACGTTGTGTATTGCATGCAAAAGCAAAAAACCTCTCTGTACCTCGGTACATGTGACAACAAAGTATCATTGAATATGTAGGAAAAGAAACTGCAGATGCTGGTTAAAATCGAAGGTAGACACAATATGCTGGAGTAACTCAGCAGGTCAGGCAGCATCTCGGGAGAGAAGGAATGGGTGACGTTTCAGACTGGGTCTCGACCCGAAACGTCACCCATTCCTTCTCTCCCGAGATGTTGCCTGACCCGCTGAGTTACTCCAGCATTTTGTGTCTACTTAAGTATCATTGAATCATGGAATCACTGGATAGTGGCATTTCAGAGGTTTTTGGATAGGCACATGGATATGCAGGGAATGTTGGAATATGGATTATGTAAAGCCGAAGTTTAACTTAGTTTAGCTTGACAACACGTTCGCCAAGTACGTTGTGGTCCGAAAGGCCTGTGCATGTGCCGTACTGTTCTGTGCTCTATATTCTATGTATTCACCTAATACTTGTGTAGGAAAGAACTGCAGGGCAGCGCGGACTCGGTGGGTCGAAGGGCCTGTTTCCGCGCGGTATCTCTAAATCTAAAAAAAAATCTAAATCTAAAACTGCGGATGCTGGTTTAAATCGAAGGTAGACACAAAATGCTTGAGTTGCTCACTGGGACAGGCAGCATCTCTGGAGAGAAGGAATGGGTGATGTTTCGAGTCGAGTCTGAAGAAGGGTTTTGACTGAAACGTCACCCATTCCTTCTCTCCGGAGATGCTGCCTGTCCCGCTGAGTTACTCCAGCATTTTGTGTCCACCTATTACTTGCTCTCTATAACCCACCACTCTCTCCACTTCATTATACTGGTCACTGGTTGCTTCCCCTCTAGTCTTTGAGTCTAGCAGAAGAATCCTGACACGAAACATCAACTGTCCATTTCACTCCACAGATGCTGAGGTACTGAGTTCCTTCAGATGCATTTCTTTTTCTGCAGTCTCTTGCACCACCAATGATCTTTCAACTTTTTTTGCCTCTCTACATTTCCTTTTGTCCTATGTTTCCTCAGTCATTCTCGTTCCCTCAGACTTTTAGACTTTAGAGATACATCTCGGAATCAGGCCCTCTGGCCCACCGAGTCCGCACCAACCAGCGATCACCCCATACACTAGCAGTATCCGACACACTCGGGACAATTCATAATTTTACAGACGCCAACCGACCTACAAATCTGTGCATCTTTGGGGTGTGAGAGGAAACTGCAGAATACCTCCCGTGGTCACAGAGAGAATGTACCAGACAGCACCCGTAGTCAGGATCGAACACAGGTCTCTGGTGCTGTAAGGCAGCAACTCTACCTCCGTCCCACTGTGCCACTCTTTCTCATTCCCTTGTTTCTCTGCTTAGAGACTGTTGGTCTCAGTTACTTGTCCTGCATATCCTGGTCCGCTTACTGTGTTTTCCAGCAAGTTACAGCAACAAACATCTCCATGTTAAAAAAAAAAAGTTTTAACAAATGTGCCGGTGCCATTTGGTCCTCCAGAAATTCCTGGGCCACTTCCCTCCCTTTTGCAAGAGGCCGCAGTACTTACACAGAAAGACTCCGGCGAGGAGAATGCCTGCGGACAGCAGAATGGAGAGACCCAAGAGAAAGGAGATGACAAAAGCCCGATGGCATCCTCTGGCAGGTTCTGATCTTCGACCTGCAACGTGACAAAATGAAGGCAGGAGGGAGCAAGGAAAGTCGTTTGGAAATCGTCGTTGCTGTTGAGAGGTGTGGTAGTTGTGTATCATTTTATTCTGCCAATATTGTGTGAAAAAAATGTCCCTCAGGTCCCCGCTAAATATTCTGCTGAAGAGGGTTATAGGTTTTGGATCAAGTTGGGCTTTGACAACAGCACCAAGCTCCCACTAAGCACACTCATACCAGTCTCACCAGATTAACCATGCACAGGAAAATAACTGCAGATGCTGGTACAAATCAAAGCTATCACAAAATGCTGGAGTAACTCAGCGGGTCAGGCAGCGTCTCAGGAGAGAAGGAATGGGTGACTTTTTGGGTCTAGACCCTTCTTCAGACGTCTCTCCATTCCTTCTCTCCTGAGATGCTGCCTGACCTGCTGAGTTACTCCAGCATTTCGTGAATAAATACCTTCGATTCATACCAGCATCTGCAGTTATTTTCTTACCCTTCATCAGACTGATGTCAGGGGAGGGGGCGGGACAAAGAAAGGATGTAGTTGCAGACAGGAAGACAGTGGGAGAACTGGGAACGGGGAGGGGAAAGAGAGGGACAGAGGAACTACCTGAAGTTAGAGAAGTCAATGTTCATACCGCTGGCGTGTAAGCTACCCCAGCGAAATGTGAGGTGCTGTTCCTCCAATTTGCAGTGGGCCTCACTCTGACAATGGAGGAGGCCTATGACAGAAAGGTCAGACTGGGAGGGGGAGTTGAAGTGCTGAGCCACCGGGATATCAGGTTGGTTAAGATGGACTGAGCGAAGGTGTTGAGCGAAAAGATCGCCGAGCCTGCGTGCGTATCCCTGCTAGTTATAAAGAGGGAAACGGAAAGATTTCTGACCTCATTACATCAGATCACTGTATGTTAATTACCAGCAGTAAAAGAGAGGTGTGTGAACAATCTCTGACCCCCCCCTCACTTTTTTCATGGTGTAACTGTGCTGTCTTTGTAAGAACTAACAGTGACACAGGCGGTCGAACTGCTCCTCGCAGCGCCAGGGACCCGCGTTCGATCCTGATCTTGGGTGCTGTCAGTGTGGAGTTTGCACGTTTTCCCCCTGAGGGTTTCCTGTGGTTCAGTTTCCTCCCATGTCCCATAGACATGCAGGGTCATAGGTTAAAGGCTATAGGTGAAAGGGCACAAAGTGCTGGAGTAGCTCAGCAGGTCAGGCATCATCTCTGGAGAACATGGAGAGGTGACGTTTCAGAAAAAGAATCCTGAAGAAGGGTCTCGACCTGAAATTTCACCTGTCCATGTCCTCCAGAGATGCTACCTGACCTGCTGAGTTACTCCAGCACTTTGTGTCCTTTTGTGTATTAACCAGCATCTGCAGCTTTTTATTTCTGTAGGGTTACTCCTGTAGAAATAAAAGCTGATCAGGAAGGCCAGCTCTGTCCTGGGTTGCCACCTCGACTCAGTGCAGGCGGTGGGAGAGAGGAGGATGATGGCAAAGATAACATCGCTGCTGGACAACGACTCCCACCCCATGCAGGACACTGGCACTGCACTGAGTAGCTCCTTCATTGACAGACTCCTTCACCCCAAGTACGTGAAGGAGAGATATCGGAGGTCCTTCCATCCCGCTGCTGTGAGACTGCACAACCAGCACTGCTCCCAGCAGAGGAGTCAACAGTAACAGTTAAGGAATACACAGTAAATGATGACAATTTATCCTTGTATTTATTGTTTATTTATAATGAATGTCTCTTGCTTTCCACTTTGCTGCTGTAACACTGCAAATTTCTCCGGTGTGGGACAAATAAAGGAATATATTATTATTATTATTATAAGTGAATTGGTTCTGCTGTCTGTAACGCTCTACAGGAGCTGTAGCAAGTGAAATGTACTGTTGTCGAGGCCCTCACGGCCCTCAACAACAGCACATTGCACTGGCTACAGCGCCTGGAGGGCGTTACATAACTTCTGCTGCCTCAAACGCAAGAAGTAGATGTAACGGACCGCAGGTAGACCCAAATGCAGCACACGGAACCAAGGAAGTAGTTTTAGAATGAGCTTTATTTCTACCTGCTCGTGGTCGGGGACAGAAGACTGAGGTGCTCACAAGGGCTACGACGAGGCATGAAGGTCGGGAGAAGGCGGGGTCGGCAATGGGAAATCAGTGCAAGAGAGAATGCTGGAGAGTCTGGCATGAGGGCTAAGAACAATCTTGCAAAGAGTGTGTGTGCGCAGGAAGGGTTTATATGCTGGCTTGATTGGTGAGCTGGAGCAGGTGAGTGAACAGACTGTGACAGAAGAAGTAGAAGTGAATTGGCCCTCTGTAAACTGCCTTAGTGTGTGTGTGTAGGGAGTGGATGGAAAAGTGGGATAACATGAAACAAGTGTAAACGATTGATCGATGGCCAGCGGGGATTCAGTGGGCCAAAGGCTCTTTTTCTTTCAATCAATCAACAAGGGAGATTATTTGGCAGGACAGCTTTGCATTCAATTAGAACGTGAGCTTTCACTGCGGTAATTGATCTGAAGGTTTCTCTTCTGATGTCAATTATTCAGCAAATTACTTCTCAGGGAACCTAATCCCCTCCCAGAGTGTACCTGGGTGCCGCTGTGGACCTGGTCTGCTCTCCTTCCTTTCCTTCACTTCCACACTCTGCTGATCAGGGCACGATGCACTGATGGTCTCACTGATGACATCCAGCTCCATGGCTTCTGCCCGCAGAACGATTATACTCTGGGAAGAGAGCACATGCGTCTTAAGAAGGGCCTCGACCCGCAACGTCACCCGTTCCTTCCCTCCAGAGATGCTGCCTGTCCCGCTGAGTTACTCCAGCACTTTGTGTCTATCTTCGGTTTAAACCAGCATCTGCAGTTCCTTCCTGCACATGTGGATGAGTTCAGCTTCCCGACAGCGGTGTTTGTTAAACTCCCGAGATTCATCTCCTTACGAGAAGAGATGGGGGAGGACCTCAGTGATTAGTTTAGTTGAGTTTAGAGATACAGCGTGGAAACAGGCCCTTCGGCCCACCGAGTCCACAATGACCAGCGATCCCAAAAAATTAACACTATCCTACACACACTGGGGACAATTTTTACATTTACACCAAGCCAATTAACAAGGGAGACACCTCCAAACTCTAAACTAAACAATTAACCTACAAGCCTATACGTCTTTGGATTGTGGGAGGAAACCGTAGATCTCGGAGAAAACCCACGCAGATCACGGGGAGAACGTACAAACTCCGTACAGACGAGCACCCGTAGTCAGGATCTAACCCGAGTCTCTGGCGCTGTAAGGCAATAGCTCTACCGCCACACCACCGTGCCGCCATGCCAACCATCCATAGTCAAATGCATTCAACAGAGAGCTAGATAGAGCTATTAAGGATAGCGGAGTCAGGGGGTATGGGGAGAAGGCAGAAACGGGGTACTGATTGAGAATGATCAGCCATGATCACATTGAATGGCGGTGCTGGCTCGAAGGGCCGAATGGCCTCCTCTTGCACCTATTGTCTATTGTCTGTCTATTGTCTATTGTCAATCATAGGTCGAGTTAATGTTGATATACCTGATCCAGAAGTCAAGAGCTTTATGTTCATTCACAGCACAGGGGCAGCACTGTGGCACAGCAATCGAGTTACTGCCTTACAGCACCAGAGACCTGAGTTCGATCCTGATTACAGGCGCCGTCTGTACGGAGTTTGTATGTCCTCCCTGTGACCGTGTACGTTTTCTCCGGGTGTCCCGGTTTCCTCCCACATTCCAAAGATGTGCAGGTTTGTAGGTTAATTGGCTTCTGTAAATTGTCTCTAGTGTGTGGGATAGAACTCGTGTACGTGTGATTGGTGGTCAGTGTGGACTTGCAGGGTCGAAGGACCTGTTTCTATGCTGTATCTCTAAACTAAACTAAACTAAACAAAACTAAACTGAACTAAACTAAACTGAATGAAACTAAACTGAACTAAAGTAAACTTAACTTAATTAAACTAGGAGATAGACACAAAATGCTGGAGTAACTCAGCGGGACAGGCAGCATCTCTGGAGAGAAGGAATGGGTGACGTTTCAGGTCGAGACCCTTCTTCAGAGTTACTCCAGCATTTCGTGTCGATCCGATTTGAGCCAGCATCTGCAGTTCTTTCCTGAACTAAACTAGGACAGGTTCCTGATTACAGAGGAATCCGGGACCAGTTGCCAAAGTTCATGTAGAAGTGGTAAGGTGTTTATGGCTGAGGTGAGAAACTTCTACTCTGGGAGAAGGGTGAACCTGTACAATACCCCACTGGTTCAAATTTTAAGAATAAGGGGTAGGCCGTTTAGAACGGAGATGAGGAAAAACTTTTTCACCCAGAGAGTTGCAAATATGTGGAATTCTCGACCTCAGAAGTCAGTGGAGACCAATTCTCTGGATGCTTTCAAGAGAGAGCTAGATAGAGCTCTTAAAGATAGTGGAGTCAGGGGATAAGGCAGGAACAGGGTTCTGGTTGTGAATGATCAGCCATGATCACATTGAATGGCAGTGCTGGCACAAAGGGCCGAATGGCCTATTCCTGCACCTATTGTCTATTGTTAAATCAATAAATATATTCAATAAAGACATAACTATAATTCTTTCAGTTAAGTGGATCATGAGGATGTGGGGGAAAGCAGGAGCAGGGACTGAATCTGGTTGATAGTTACGAGTGTATTGAATGATGAAGCAGGCACAAAGGACTGAATGACCTTTCGTACTTCCGGTTGCCATGCTTCTCACTTCTATGTGTGAAAGCATCAGCCCCTTTGCTAAAGTGTGATAGATAACCCCAAACGATGAGGCCATCGATGAGTTGCTCCCACAGAACTGTTAATTATCTTCTTCCAGACATGGCGCCACAATGGAAATGATAGACATACAGAGGGTTAGCTCAGTGGTAAAGCAGCTGAGGAACGTGGCCATAGGTTTATCAGTGACTGACCATGGAAGCAGCCCAGAGGACAGCTGCCCACAGGCTCACACAAGTGTTACCTGTGCTTCGGGTTTCCATTTGTCCCTGGTGAAAAGGGCCATCGACTGGTATCTTTTGTATTAGTGAAGATCGCAGTGGCAGTCTAGGTGTAAGAGATGTGTAGGAAGGAACTGCAGATGCTGGTTTACAGCAAAGATAGACACAGAACGCTGGAGTAACTCAGCGGGACAGGCAGCATCTCTGGAGAAAAGGAATAGGTGGCCTTTCAAGTCGAGACCCTTCTTCAGACTGAGAGTCAGGGGAGAGGGAATCTAGAGGTATGAAAAGGTGCAGAACAAATCAGAGTCGGAAATGCCAGGGCTACCTGAGGGTTGTGAATTTGTGGAATTCCCTGCCACAGAAGGCAGTGGAGGCCGATTCACTGGATGAATTTAAAAGAGAGTTAGATAGAGCTCTATGGGCTAGAGGAATCAAGGGATATGGGGAGAAGGCAGGCACAGGTTACTGATTGTGCATGATCAGCCATGATCACGATGAATGGTGGTGCTGGCTCTAAAAGCCAAATGGCCTCCTCCTGCACCTATTTTCTATGTTTCTATTTTTCTATGAGAGAAGTCAATATTCATACCACTGGGCTGTAAGCTGCCCAAGCGAAATATGGGTTGCTGTTCCTCCAAATGTAGAGATCTGAAGGACAATGCTACACAAAAACTAATCATCATTGAGACTTGCTCTCCCTCACTGACCACTCTATAAGAGAGGCAAAACAGAGGAAATAGTTGCCAAATAATCTTGTTTAGTTATCTCACACTTTGCCTTGACTCTACTCTCACTTCCTGTCTTTCAAGCCACTGTTTGGAGAATTAACACAACATCTTTCTCCCCACATCAAAACGTAAACTGCTGGAGCAACTCAGCGGGTCAGGCAGGTTCCGGTGGGGGAGGTGGGGAGGAATGATCAGGCAAATGTTTCATGTCTGGGCCCTTCTTCAGGTTGATTCAAGTGACCCAGAACATCTAGTCCCTCCCCAGATGCTGACTGACCCATTAAGGCGGCACGGTGGCGCAGCGGTAGAGTTGCTGCCTTACAGCGAACGCAGCGCCGGAAACCTGGGTTCGATCCTGACTACGGGCGCTCGTCTGTACGGAGTTTGTACGTTCTCCCCCTGATCTGCGTGGGTTTTCTCCGAGATCAGCATCTTTTTGTTCCTCAATGTTATAGACAGTATCAACAGATGTTCAGGCATTAACACTTGCAGTGAAATTGTTAAAGTGGTTAATGTATGGTGAGTTGTCCACTGAGGCAAGATTTCCCATTGTGTCTTGATGCATTCTCACACTCCGCCACTCTCTTTCCACACAATCCACCTCAAACGCACCTTTCCTCTCTTCATAGAAACATAGAAACATAGAAAATAGGTGCAGGAGGAGGCCATTTGGCCCTTCGAGCCAGCACCGCCATTCATTGTGATCATGGCTGATCATCCACAATCACTAACACGTGCCTGCCTTCTCCCCATATCCCTTGATTCCACTTGCCCCTAGAGCTCTATCTAACTCTCTTTTAAATCCATCCAGTGAATTGGCCTCCACTGCCTTCTGTGGCAGAGAATTCCACAAATTCACAACTCTCTGGGTGAAAAAGTTTCTTCTCTCCTCAGTTTTATATGGCCTCCCCTTTATTCTTAGACTGTGTGGCCCCTGGTTCTGGACTCCCCCAACATTGGGAACATTTTTCCTGCATCTAGCTTGTCTAGTCCTTTTATGATTTTATACGTCTCCATTTGGTCGTTTGCCCTCACACCACCACTCTGCCTACACCCAGCCCCTGTTTCAATATCTAAAGGGTCTGCTCCTTGCCTTCTGGCTGCACTTCCCACCCACCAGCCTCATCTTTGGACATCCTGTGCGTAGGGGGAGAGGGTGGGGGGGGGGGGTGGGGCGGCGAAGATGTCCTGGTTGTGTTGCTCCTGGGCCTGGCCTGTTTCCATGCTGTATCTCTAACCTAAACATAGAACTAATGTGTGAACTGGTGATCGATGGTCGCACAGACTCAGTGGACTGAAGGGCTTGTTTCCATGTGCATCTCTAAACTAAACAAAACGAATCCCAAATTCTCTCTTTCATACTTCATTCTATGGCTCTATTCTCCAACCTTCTCACTCCCTCTTTCTTCTGATATTCTAATGTCACAATCAACCTCACTTTTTACTTTCACACTCCATCCTCACACCTCCCCCCTCCCTCTCACCACATTGTTTACAACACGAGCTTTAGTTTAGACATTCAGACTTTAGAGATGCAGTGTGGAAACAGTGACCAGCAATCACCCCGTACACTAACACTGTCCAACATACCAGGCACAATGTACACCTCACGGAAACCAATTAACCTGCAAACCTACACGTCTTTGTAGTGTGGGAGGAAACCGGA